>NW_017805497.1:615196-617013 GCF_001891065.2 Hippocampus comes | reverse complement strand
TTCTACCAAGCACGCGTGTGTGTGTGTGTGTGTGTGTGTGTGTGTGTGTGTGTGTGTGTGTGTGTGTGTGTGTGTGTGTGTGTGTGTGTGTAGTAATTTCATCTTGATGTCAGTGAAGCAGGCCCTATGCACACTGACAGATGACACAGTCGGACGTGTGTGTCCCTGAGTGGCGGACTTCTGGGAGAATGGGCGCTGTCACGATGGCTTTTTGGAAGCAAAGCGCCACAAGGGACACACAAATGTGTGCACACTGAGAGGACAGTGGCATCGGGGAACAATTTCCATGGCGGGGATTCAGTCGAACATGAAAGATGAGAGCTAAGCAATCTCCAGTAATCATTTTGTATTCAATACACATGAGCATGCACAAATGCATACACCAACCTTCCCTCAGTGTCATTATTTCTAACGTAAAGGACGCTTATTTTTTCGAAATATGTCAAGGTCTTTTTATGACACGATGAATAGTCTTTGAAAATACCCCTATTTATACTCAAAAGAGGTCTCTTCTTTGGTATTTAATTGGTTTCCAAACAAAACGTAACTGATGTGTCCAAACGATGACTTCAGATTTCAGTGTTTGTCAAATTTAGGTAACAGTTTTAGAATTGTTTTTTTTTTCTTCATGAATACATTTTCTGAAACTCACATGCCATGTTCTCAAACACTGACCACGATGCAGGCCGAACCAGCATATGGTTTGGCTTTAAGCCAGGAAGCTTCAACAGACAAGTTTTGATAGTACATAAGTGCTGAAAGACGAGCGGTGTTTGACATGCGACGCCCAAGGTCGAAGGAGTGGTGCGTTCTCAGCACGTGTTCATTGTGTTTTTGTGACAGACGGCGACAAGGCTGCTGCGCTAATGCCACATGACAAGGTTAGATAGAGTTGACCTGATCTCCAACTTTCACTCCTTTTTCACATCCCTTTCTTTGTCTCTCTCGGTGAACTCAGTCGACAATGTTTGTGTGGAGGGGAAAGACCTCGCGGCGGTGTTTTTCTTTGTCACTTTGAAGCGTCGTCATTTAGCCTCAGACGCTTGTGCCAGTTGTCGTCAGCGTTGAGTCTTTGACCGAGTGTTTGTTTTTATGGAGCGCTACACATTCAAGCTACAGTACGTGTTGTATTTTGATTTGTAATGAGACAATCCAAGCTTGTTGACCAAGGTGGTTAAAATCGCTGCCACAAAGCAGTTTGGCTTGGGGGGGTGGGTTGAAGTTCACATATCACGTATCTTGGCATCGGCCCACAGTCCAAAGACATGAAAATGAAAAAAAGTATCTAACAGTTTTACATTCATACATTTGATTTCTCCATGATGGTAACGATTTGGTGGAATGGCCCTTGAATATGTTTATGGAACATTCGGTTTGGCATTTTGTATGAATACGTAAGATAAAAACTGGGTCAAAATTACAACAACAATGTACTCAGTACAGCATAAGCTGTCTTGAATTCAAAATATGAGTGAGAACAAATCACAGGATGCTCAGTAACCATGCCCACCTCTGATCTTGTAAAGTGGCAGTCATGCAGCTCCATGGCCTTGGCCCCGATGCGAGCGGGCCGTAATGCCAAGAAAATGCAAACACTTTGCTAGATCTTGATTTTGATTTACACCAAAATGTAAACCGTTCATTCTTGGCCCCATGTGTGACCGCTCTCCAAAGTTTTATGGATATCGGTTCTACATTTTTCACATAATCCTGCTAACTAATGGAATCATCATTAAGTCAAGGTTCCTTGGCGGAGGTAAAAGTCTCACTTTTTATCAGCAATGTAAAAACTCTACAATAATTATAGTTAATAAATT
>NW_017805497.1:593704-604529 GCF_001891065.2 Hippocampus comes | reverse complement strand
AGAGAGAGAGAGAGAGAGAGAGAGAGAGAGAGAGAGAGAGAGAGAGTTGCATCCTGCACAGATTCAAGTCACCTGATGCCAGGTGGAGCAAAGCAGCCCCAGAACATGACTGACTTTTCTTAAATGTTGCACCTAAGTTCACACATTCATGCTTTGAAAAACACTTTAAAAATGTGTTTCAAGAACCTCCACATAATTGTTGGTATAAACTCCAATTTGCTGAGAGAGAGAGAGAGAGAGAGAGAGAGAGTTGCATCCTGCACAGATTCAAGTCACCTGATGCCAGGTGGAGCAAAGCAGCCCCAGAACATGACTGACTTTTCTTAAATGTTGCACCTAAGTTCACACATTCATGCTTTGAAAAACACTTTAAAAATGTGTTTCAAGAACCTCCACATAATTGTTGGTATAAACTCCAATTTGCTAGTGGTGTAACACAGTAAATTGATTGATTGTATTATTAATATTGGTTTTGGCCTTTGTTCACACAAAAACTGTCTCATGGTCCTTGAAAACTTCTTTTGGACTGAAAGAGACATTAAAAAAATACCCCACGCCCAATAATTTTTGCTTTATTCCAGCAAATATAATGTGTTGGTTGGTTTTGGTTTCTTCGCTTCATTTTCAAGTGTTTTCACGTGTAACTCTATTCAACAGTTTTAAATTGAATTGCCATTGTTGTGTCTTTTCTAAAAATGACTTTCTTCTTCAGACTCCTGACTGCCTGAACGGCTCTAGCAACAGGGGTTGTATCAACATGTTGCTTTGACATCGTTCTCAGCAGCCATTCAAGGTTTTTAATGTTGAGAGAATTTTTTTCACAGTTTCATATAAACAGGCAAAGATAACTTTATATCTTAAACGCTTAACCAGTTTTATATGTACGGCATCCATGCTGGGAAATCATATGTTAGGCTTTTAATCTGAATTGCTAACCACTCCAAATCAAATTCTCCTGCATTTTTCTGCATTTGCTAAATGAAGAATGAATTACCTGCTTCTGCGAATTTGTGAGTCATTTCCTGACGTTATTGTCAAGACATCTGTCCCTCCATGTGTGGTGTGAGCGAAAGTGACCGCAAATGATAGCTCAACTTCAACACACACAAGTGAACCTTTCTTACACATTCTTCATATGTTTCCACCGAGCGTAACAAACCGAGGGGTAAAAGGTGCCAACAACCCTAAAACCACAGGGAAATTGCATTTCATAAATCCAATAGTAATTTCCTTAACACTTGATTGGAGGCAGGGAATGGGCTGTTTTCCTAATGACACTAAAAGCAACATAAGTAGTAAGATAATGACTCTTTCCAGCCATCTAACAGCACCTCAAATTCCATATCACCTTGCCAGACAAATGGGTGGTGAAAAAAAAAAAAGGAAAAAGAAAGCGTTGCACTTGTGTCGTTTCATTTGTTTTGAATGTGCCATTCCTGAGGGTGTCTTGAAGTCACTCAGATTCAGAGAATTATTTGGAATCAACCATCACCTTGGAGACCTCATATTGATGCTGCATTTGTTTGCGTGGGAACGTGCGCGTGCATGACTGTGCACACACAACATCCAAATATCTCAGAGCGAGGTGTACTTGGCAGCGGTGGTGGTTCTTATAACATTGTTTCATCGCTGGCATATTTCTGTCGTTTATAATGTTTGTTGATGCTAAGGCTGGAATGGAATTGTGCATGTGTGTGTGTGTGTGTGTGTGTGTGTGTGTGTGTGTGTGTGTGTGTGTGTGTGTGTGTGTGGTTGTGTGTGTGTTTGTGTGTGTGTGTGCGTGTGTGTGTGTGTGTGCGTGTGTGTGTGTGCGTGTGCGTGTGCATGGGTGTGATTAATGGGACACGTCTCGAGCAGTTTCAAGTCATCTCTAAACACACGTCTTTATTTATTTGAACATGCACATGCTTTCTTTGATTTGTGGGAACTTTTATAGAACTTATATTGCCTTCATATGTCTTTCTCCATCTCCCTGCTGTTTTTATTCCACATTCTCTCTCGCTCCCTCTGTGGGCTGTACTCTTCCATCCATGTTAAGCTTGAAAGTGCATTAAAGAAATCAGCCCTAACTTGATTTCACTTAACTGGCAGCTGCAGGGGAACTCACCCTTTCATCTTTATTTTTTTTAACTGTATTTTATTTTTCCAGTCAGCCAAAAGAGTAAACTGGATAGATTTTAGCTGGAACTTGTCTGTATGTGTGATACGTATGTCTGCAACCTAATTAAAAATTACTTATAATGACCAAAAATTATTTGCACATTTGTGTAGGGTGTGCATATTCTCTCTGTGCGAGTGTGTGTGTTTTTCCCAGGTACTCCGGTTTCCTTCCATATCCCCAATGGGAAATTTAAAGTCTTGAATTAACATAACATGCATGATGATATGTTAATTCAAGTTTCCCATGGGCGTGAGTGTGAATTGTTTTTTCCACATGTGCCATGTGGTCAACTGTCGACCAGTCCAGGAAAAATGGTTGAATGTAAAAAAAGGTACAAATATTAAACCACTGTAGTGTGCCGGAGTCTGTGATGGTGTCGCAGTTGACTCGGGTGACTTAATCCATACTGGCTGACTGTGTGAATGCAAGTGTGAATTGTTGTTTACAAGTAATTTATTGACTGGGAACCAGTACAGGGTGTAGTGCATCATTCACCCAAAAAAACAGCTGGGATAGTTTTCATTTTACCATGGCCAGGAGGACAAGTGCGACAGCTGGATATACAAAGTGCTAGACACAAAGTAAAAATCTAAAGCAGAAAATTAATTTATTAAAAGAATAAATTAAAGACACAATAAAGCAATATTGAGTCTCATGTTTAGTCAAAAGCCAAAAAATAAAAATGCTGAGAAAAAAATTGTCATCTGATGTATGGTCTAAATTTATTGATGAAAGATGTCATAATTAGCAAAGAAAATAGTTTTTTTTTAATGTTACAATGTCATGAAAGCCTAAAAATGTATTCATGAATAGAATTACAAAATGAATACAATTATTTACTCAAACCATTGTGGCTCATCTAAATAAAGTGTTCATTGCTCAGAATTTTTGGTTAGGAAAAAACATGCCCCCTTGTATTAACACAAATTTCCCATGAGTTCACAGGCCAGTCCAGATATCTAATCCCAGGATGCTTGTGAGACAAGGCAAATTTGCCCTCTGCGCCACAAAAGCACTCTGGCTGCCATTCACTTTGTGAACAGTTGGAGAAAGACATAGTTGCACTTGCACACCGTTTAGGAGAGCAAAAGGCATGAGCCTACTTGAGTTTATTTTCTTTGCCCCCAACTACAAGCCTGATTGAAATGTTAATACAGCAGGGTGAGCCGCCATTGCCTGCTCTCCATGCAGCTAGAATGTGCTGTCCAGAGAGCGCAGGAACGACAAAAAGAGCAGAAAAGTGAGAGTGAGTGTGAAGAAGTGGGACAAAGAGCCTGGAATGTGGGAACAAGCAGTAAAAACACAGGAGGCCTACACCCCGTGTAATCGCCTGAGTAATCCTTGTAAAATAACCCTGTGGAGGTGTGTTTGCTGTTTAGAACTAGGAAAATGTAAGCATAGATATCACTTTCCTCTTTTATTTCATCAAGTGATGCAATGTTTTAGCGTTGATATTGAATTGTTTGCCATGTGAGGCTGGTTCGATTTCGTTGCGTTTCATTACTTTAGAAGAAGGGACATCAAGCAAAAACTCACTGGATTAATACGGAATTGTTGCTTTTGATTGTATGGTGTTATCCTAGCTCAGTTTTATGGTATTATTTGCCGAATTGATATCTAATATTAAAGCCACATACAATATGGTGAATGGGCTGTCATGTCGCTTTGACCCGGTTCATCAGTTGCCTGCTACAGAATTAAAAAGGACAAGAATATTTGTATTAATTTCAGATTTCCAAAGAGTTTATGGCTACCTTTGAATCTTGTATGAAACAGTTCAAATGCTGCTTTAGTTGCTGACACTAATGAAATATGTCCTTTCTCACTTGTTGCACAGTGATGCAACGTGACAGTCTCAACCTGTAATGTCGGAATCTAGACGTTGCCTAATGTGCCAAAACTGCAATCGATGGTCACCAAAATGTATGTTGACATCTTTATTTAATGCTCACATCAACCTCTGAAATTTTTGAAAATGATCGCCCAAGTATTCGGGATTTTAGGGTGTTTTCCTCTTCATAGCGTCGCTCACTACAACGCTTATGTCACTCCACAAGAGAAACACATTGTCCATAAAATACAAAACAGATGACATGTCTTGCAACATAACACAATGCCAAACTTTGAAAAATGTGTCAAAGAATTCAACAAATGTTATTATACAGACAACCTTGTGCTTATATCCCATCCTCAGCAAATTGTACATTTAATACACAATGTTTCCCTAGCGTTCATAGTAATACTGTGCCCTGCTTGCTCTTTAGGAGGACCGTCAAGGGTAAAATCCCGCACCGCAGTATTAATAGGATGAATTTAATCCCCGTGAACCTCAGTGGATTAGTAATCAAGTCGTATAGGAGGAACACACTTTCATGAGATTTGCGGTGCTGCATTAACATCCAAATTCCAGCCTTGATCAATGTTCCTCTTGTTGCCTCTCTGTGCCGTTGACCTTTATGTGGAACGGGGCTGGCAATGCTGTCCGCCTCACACTATGGTCATATTCAAAACATGCACACACTCATATAGGATGCAGGCCACACTACCGTAAATCTCTCCATTGTGAACACAAACAAACATCTTGATTGGGGTATTAATCATGCATGAATGCCCGCGTGCATACACAAGCATGCACCACGCCTCTGGGTTGTTCAGCAAATTAATTAGGCCAATGTTCAATAGGCTCTTAGCTTTAATGAATAGAGCCGTAGAAATGAAGGAGGGACAGCAGGACAGAGCTGAGTGGAACGTGCAGCAGAAGGAGAAAAATGAGCCGGCGGTTTATCAAACCTTCGGGCTCTGCTTCAGATGTTAATGAAGCTTCTTGGCTGACCAACATGAACTGTTTTTTTTTTTTGTAATTATAGTTTATTGACTTTTATTCTTCTTGGGATAGTCCCTGCTGGGGAAGCTCTCACACTTGAAAACAAGCATATAAATTTGTATTTATGAGATGGGAAAGGATTTTTTTTTTTTTTTTAACTAATGGCTAGCCATCCCACTCAGGATTTTTCACGACGCCATCCATCATTCGGTCAAAGTTTCATATGAAGTGAAATTGACTCTTTGTTCGTGGTTCAGCTGGCACACTTGTGACTAATTTGAAGTGAAACATAAAAACATGATGTTTGGAGGGTGAGTTTTTCAGTAGCGTAATGACTGGTTAAGGGGTTGTGATGAATCACTCGTACCGTAAAATTGACTTCTTTCCCTTTGATTGTAAGTATTTGACATCCAAAACATCTCCAATAAGTCACAAACAACAATGATAAATGTTCACCATGCGGGAAAAAAAGGGAATACATCTCGATGTGGGAACTCAACGTTCAGTTTTCCCTCTATCTCCGTACACTGTAGGACAGGGCATGCAGTCTCCTACATCACAGTAAATTTGGTGTTCGCTGTTCTTTGTCATGTTTTCACTCCTTGCCATTACTGGTATTATACTTTGGTGGCATTTCTGAGTCATATTTAAGCCCTTCATGCACCCTGTAACCTGATAACACGATGAACTGTCCACTGTAGTAACCGCCGTCCCTGAAATGGTTAAAAAAATTGACTTTTGACTTTCGAGGTTATAAACGGACTCGATGAAAGTAGTCTTTTTAATATCTGACCAGTATTCATCTGATGTTGCTGGTGTGTTGTGTGAAAGACCAATAATAAGATTTATAACTTGTTGTTACCTGGCACATCCAAGGGTATAATGTCTACGTGTGTCAAATTTTTGTTACCGGTCCATTGTAGAAGACCTCACAATGTTTTTGCGGGCCACCAAGAATTCCTTTAAAAAAGAATGAAACTGGCTTGGGGTGGGGGAGGGGGGATGTAACAAAAAATAGAACATTTGGTAGGACTCAGTGAGACGTGGGCACCTGAGAACGGGCCTATTGGGCCTCTCCACAGTCAAGACACCAAGTGTCAGACCTCACAAAGCACCCCCAGAACATAGCTGAGCCCTCTCACAGTAAGTACAGTGGTTTTTGTGTGCTTCATTTATGCACCTATAAGCATGTGATATGATGTCACATTTTCTTTGACTTGCCAAAACACTCCAGTTCATATCCAAAGAACGCCTCCCTAAATAGTTGAGGCTTGTCAGTCTGCATTTTGACAAACTTGACTTGTCTCGCCAGTTTCTAGCTGATACAGAAACAATTGTGTTTTTGGAATGGAGTGATCCCACCGATTTTGCCATTGCCTGTTTGTTTTATGATGATTTTGAGTTTGAAGCTTAATGTCTGTTAAAATTAAATTTTCGCCGTCGAGTTTGTTTACATGTTCTCCTCGTGCCTCCCACATTCCAAAAACATGCATGGCATCCTGATTGAACACTCAAAATTGTCCCTGGGTGTGAGTGTGAGCGTGAATGGTTGTTCGTCTATGTGTGCCCTGCGATTGGCTGGCAACCAGTTCAGGGTGTCCCCTGCCTACACCCGAGGACAGCTGGGATAGGCTCCAGCACCCCCCACGAGCCTTGAAAATTGATCCGTACAAACTAAAGAGAGCATAAATGAAACATTGCTTTGTTGTAGAGCGACATCATTATGTAAATGGTTAGATGTGGGATGTTATGAATTTGTGCGCTTCAAAATATCACAAACACATTATTTGAGGTGTTTTTCTCTCTCTCTACACACACACATATATATATATATATATATATATATATATATATATATATATATATAAGTGCAGTCCCATTAAACCGTTTTCTTTTAAAATAACAAACACGTTTGTCATCAGACAACAACAATATGCGTCAACTTTTTGTATTTGCACCTTTTGCTCATTGCTTTATCTTTGAATAATCATTTATTGTTCATTCTCAACTATGGTTTATTGGGAAAAACAAGGGCCCTTTATTTCTCCTTGTGATGTGCGTGCGTGCGTGCGTGTGTGTGCGCGCATGTGTGTGTGTTTGTGTGCTTTTGTCTCACTTAGTCCGAAAGCGCAGAAGTGTGGGACATGACCTTTTTGTGTGTACGAGCATGTGATTCGATGCCGGTGTGACATCTGAATGCATATGTGGAGTTCTGAAGTGTGCGCGCGTGTGTGTTAGAAGAGATGTCAGACTAATGTGTAGTTCACATCAGTTATGTTTGATGTCTCCATCTGAGTCCTCCATCCTCCTACTTCAACACTACTGTTTGATCTGCACCAATCTGCTCCTGATCATTTTGCCTTTGTTTTTCGCTCAAAGAGTCTTTCCCTTTCTCCGTGTTTCGCGAAGCCCTGTTCACCCACTTGCTGTCACTCTGTATGCGTGTGTGTGTGCGCGCCTGTCTGCAGGTCTCAATGCCTTTTGTTCCGCCTGCAGATGTGTCAGAGGAAAATGGAGAAAAGTCAAGGTTGTTTTACATCTGTGTAGCTGTCCTTTTGGCCTGGGCCTTTCCCCTCCTCCCCCCTTTTCTGGAATTTCTTTTAACTAAAGTTGAAGAAAAACATGACTTTTAGATTGGACCTTTTTTTCTTTTTTTTTCTTTTATGATTCTGATTGGATTTACAAGAAACACACGGTTGGGAATGAGCAAAAATGCGGACGTGCACTTTTATCCCACGCTTGATCAAGTCAAGTTCCAGCATCTTGTACTGTTTTACTCAAAGCGTCCATCACTTGCAGCAGTCGGTATGCATGCGTCGGCCACAATAGAGGACCTGCATCGAAAAATTGTACAAAGATAATAACATTCAGTTTTGATTGGTGCTGTCGGAGAGGTATTCATTTCATAAAATAGGAAGAGGTGGTTGCCTTATCTTTGAGTTTTTCATACAGTGCTCATATTGGATCCCATTCAGGAGTTGGGATCATTAGTTGACACTAATGAAGTGTCCGGTGATTGTACAGTATATATTTGCAACTTCTATTGCGTTCAGGAGCAACTTCTGGTTTTATTATCCTGTGTTGTCCCATCCAAACCACAAGTTTATGAGAGATCCTGATGACTGGTGAGGTCATCCTTGCATATTGCTCCACTTTTAAGTCAAAAGCTTAAAAAAAAAAGAAAACAATGAAGGCAAAAGTTGTGCTTGTCTCTTTCCTCATACACGAAATATAATAAAGTGAAATGAAAATAGTGATGCAATGTTATGAAGAGACTTGATCCGTCCAGTATATGACTGAGCACTCTGAGGATATGCAGTTCATCGGTACATGCAATACTAATAATAGTAGAAGACAGCATTATCTTTTTCATGGCAACAATAAAGCCTCATTATTGTTTGCAAGACCGGATGGTGCCTGTCGTCATGGAAACACGTGTGACTCTGTGTGTTACCTATTTTATGGGCTGATCAAACTGTGGAATTTGTGGCTGGTGGTCCCTTGGATATCTTTTTTGGCTAAAGTGAACAATTAAGAAACAAATGATCCCAAACCACAGAGCATAGTTGTAACAGGTCCATGTTGGACAAAAGGCAGTTGCAGTCAGCCAGCAGCAGGGGGGGTACATGCTTGTGCTCATTTGTTTGCTCTTCAGCTTTCTGTGTCTTCCTTGGAATTAAAGGTTACGCTTGACAAATGATAGTGGTGTGCCTGAACGCAGCAGATTGGCGCAGCTCGTCTTGTCACATTCAGTCACAGTGCCGCCTCTCTTTTTCACAGCAGAAGACTCGAGCTGATTAGATGGGATGCAATTAGGTCAGAGGACGGTTGACATCATGGAAATCAGTCTGGTCGTCCTGTGTGCTCACAGTTCCTGTGGGACTGAAAAAGAGGCCTGTTAAACTTTATTAGTGCGAGCAGACTGGTTGGGTCCACAACAGACAGGCTGGGCCGGGGGAGAGAGAGAGAGAGCGACAAACACAACAACAACAGGCTATTGTGTGTCGTAGTAGAGCTGTTGTTGGACCTATATTAACATGAATGCCGTTTTGTCTTTTTGCATATGGACAAAGTAGTGAATACGAAAAAAACATATATGCATATCTGCTTTGTTTCGTTTCAGAGAAATCATCTTTTAGTGTTAGTGTTGTTCCAGTATATTCTATTAATGTGTCTCAGTGGCAAGCCATCTGCATAGTCCTGTAAAAATTAAGGTGCATGAAGCTCTTAAAAAGCAAATATTTTCTGTGTTGGTATCCATGTATGACGCACAATTTTTAGTGGTCCTGGTCCTTCTCTTTTGGAATAAACGTTCGGCAAGCCCATCTTTAAAACTCATCTTAAAACTCATTTTTAGTCTTTGGTTTTTGACTCAGTATGAGACTTGATTTTTAGTTTTACCGTTTTTGTGCTTGATACTGTCTTTATTATGAATTTATTGTTTCATTGTTTGTTGTTGTATGACATATTTACAGCGGTGGTTGTTTGAAAGTGCTCTATAAATACAGTTGAGTTGAATTGTGATGCTGTGCGGTTTCTTCCCAGCATTGCATTTGTAAAGTCTGATATTTTGTTTCATTACATTATATCATGCAGGTGTACCAAATGTAGTGTCCTCTGAGTGTAGACGAGAGATTGTAATTGAAGTTCAAAGAGGAAATGATCATAAAAGTAGTTTTGGATTTGTTGTGGACATCACTGATGTGATCAGTTGGTGGAGGTTCTATCTGTGACTCTGGTTCTACTCAGCCTTTTACAAGTGAGCCAGCTCAGCATCCTGCGGGAAGAAACTGACATTGGTCTGTCATGAAAGATCGAAAACAAACTCAAAACCGCTAAAAGTTGAGGGTAAGAAGCTTCCTGCTTGCCGAGTCTCTGCTGACTTGATTTTGAACATCCTCAGTGTGTCATCACCGCTCGGATGGGCGGCGACATCTGAAGAACGGAATAATGACCAGACTGCTTTCCCATTAAGAAACAAACATGGATGTCAGAAGTTACAAATATCTTTCACTGTCTATATCAGTATATGGTTGCCAGTTGTGTGACTCAGCAGCAACATGTGAAGGTCTGCATACCCAAAGACCAATAACTCTCCTCAACATCTGACTGATATCACTCGACACAAACTTGCCCTGATCTGGAAATAATCATTTCCTGTGATTTGGGAATATCGTGTCATGGACATTAAACTCTTGTCTGTTTTCATTCATCACAGACGACGTAGCACATGTTTGTGTGTCTTTTCCATTCACCTTGAATGACGTGGCGCTAGTTTGCTGTGGGACCGTGTTATGCTTCATTTTGATGTGTTCAACCTGCATGAGGGTGAACTTCATTCTTTGTCTGCCTCTCCATCTTAATTGTTTCCATATTGTTTGTTTGGAAATTTGTCGAGTTCTCCATCGCACACGACCAGGATCGCAGCCAAGGCATTCCCACACCCCCAAAACCAACACACACATATGCAGGCACACACAAAATACCATGTTTAGTGCTTTAGTTCTTCAATCCATCTGTGATGTCTTCACCATGTGCCTGTACACCGCGATTGTGTTGCTGATTAAAAATGTACTGTATATAAAGTACAGCTTATATGTATACGGGTTTGGGTTGTAAATTGTTAACCGATAATTGAACCGTATTTATTTCGCAACATTTCCACCTAAGGAGCACTGAGGCAGCTGAGGTCAACACTACAATCACTACAACTTTTTTGACAATACGACACCATTTTCAGATCGCAAAAACAGCAATTAAAAAAATAAGCTGCATGTTGGTTGGTCAGCAGACCTTATTTTCTCTCTCTCTCTCTCTCTCTCTCTCTCTCTCTCTCTCTC
>NW_017805497.1:569015-593285 GCF_001891065.2 Hippocampus comes | reverse complement strand
CTTCTTCCTCTTCCTCACTCTCTCTCCCTCTCTCTCTCTCTCTCTCTCTCTCTCTCTCTCTCTCTCTCCCTCTCTCTCTATCTCTCTGTCTCACTCTCTATCTATCTATATAGATATATATTTATATATATCTTGGGGGGGTGTTGTTTTTTTATTGAGTGTCGATATAAGAAATGCAGTCCAAGGGCCCTATTTCAGTAGACAGGCGCTTGTGCATTCAGCGTAATAATAGGCGCATACCCGTTTTGGTGTTATGGCAAGTCTAGTTTCGCGTGTTTGGGACTGCGTTACACCGTTCCAGCGCACAAAGCTGCCTCACCCCCGACACATCTGACAATTTGCTCGCAGTGAGTAGACTGCGCTTGGTGTAAAAAAACAGTTAAAACTTCTTTTTCGTGCTGGGGCAAGTCTAGTTTGGTGCGTTTGTGAATATGGTAGATCGCACTGTGGGCCACAAGGCGTCCTGGCAGACCGCATGTGTTTTCTATTACACTCCTTTGTGAATTTGGTGAGAATGGGTGGACAATAATTTAGACTACTTATCGAGGCGCAGGCAGACAGAGTCATTGCTCTGCGGACGTGTGTGGTGGACGTCATCTTATTTTATTCATAAATATGACAACAGTGTGGGACAATCCCTTTAAATCATTGTAGAAAACAATTCATTGAATGAATTGTTATTATCACCTTAACAATATTTTAATAATACCCCCCTGACGGAGCAGAAAAATTATTGAGGGTGTGGGGTCACATACGGACGCATGGTTGTGGTTACAAGGTGGTCTCCAATTGCCCATGTCACAGGCACGATCAACGAAATCATCAGCAAGGGGAGGTCTTGCAGTTTACTTGCATGAAGGCATTTTGCACAAGCCAATGTCACGGACGGACCCCAGCGAGTCTCTTTCTATTTCAGCAATGTCAAGCATGGCATACCCTTCGACCGGCAATTTTAATACAAATGAGGGATGTCATTATGATCGGCCGGGAATCGGCCACATCCCACAACGGCACAAATGCCCCATTACACCCAGTTGTAAACCAGTTCGAGTTCACATTTATATTAAATTCTTATATATTTTGTATCTTCCTTCTGAATTTCTTTCTTATGTAATAATCTTCTGAAAACCGTGGCATGTAATTTAACCTATAAACAATCAACGTGGCCACTCAAACAGTATTAGTCAAACAGTACTTGAAGACACAGAAAGCTGAAAAGGTTTGACAGAATTGGGCTGAGGAATTAGTTACACCTCCACCAAGGAGACTTGAATGTTCTCTTAGAGTAAGGATCCATCCATTTGCACTCTTATCATCCTCACAAAGATAGCTCACACACGCGTGCACGCGTACACACCATCGTCAACCTCATTTTGATGTTTGTTTGCGTCGTCATGGCAATGCCTCTGCTTTTCCTGCCACAGTAAGAAGAAAGGTGAGGTGGCACCCTTTTCTTTCCATTTAATCTTCTCACTTATCTGTCGCTTCATGTTTATCCTCTCTTTTTATCTCACAGGCTCCTTTATTTTGCTTTCAACCTTTCTTTTATCCCGGGGATGGTCTCAAGCAAAACACTCACACTCTCTTCCTCTCTCATCCTGCAGTAGCCACAGTGAGACTAAAAAATATTGGCCTTCTTTTCATTTGAGGGGGGCCATACCAACCGTGCGTGCCCTCATCATGTTTCACAGAGGTCACATCATACACTCGCAGCAGGAACTTCATTTTCCATCGTCCACTTCACGCTGAGCCAAGTCCATCTTTGCAACGCTTTACCATAAAAGCTGCTCAGCCAGACATGATTTTGGATGGATGAGAAAAGAGACTAGTTGAGACGTATGGATGCTGTCAGCGCTAGAAGTAGGGATGCAGGGATGTGAAAAGAGATGGAATGAGCTGTGTTGGCCAACTATAAGGGGATTTCCTTACTGGAGTCTCCAGTCTATTGTTTAGGGAAACATGTGGTGAGTTGGTTTGGGGAAAAATGAAGGACAAGGTCACACAGTAGTTGTTCACGCAGATATTTTTATACTGTACATGCAAATGTGTGTGTAATTTCCATTCACGTAAACGTCACGGAAAAAGTGTTGTTTAAAGAAGTGTTGAATGCAGGATATCTAATTGGTGGATTGGAGGTGTTTTTGTATATTAAAATAATTGACCCTAATTCCTCATTTGAGTTGTCCACCAATGGACTACTTCTCATCTTTTTCTCATTTAATTTCTCTTCTTTTTCTGCTTCTCCCCTCACACTTTCTTCCCACACTTTTTTTTCTTAGTTGGCCCAAGTAAAGACGAGGAAAACCCCACAAGTATGTGGTTGCTGATGACAGGGATTGTGCGTGCATGGAATTTCATCGAAAACACAATAACACACGCAGTTGACTTCTTCTGAAGTGCAATTATCTTGCACCTTAGATTACTGAGCTGTAGGAATTCAGATGCAAATGGATATTCTCTATATATGTTTAAGACATTGTCATTGTTAATTCTTACGAAAGGTTAATGTTTTAAATAAACTTTCCTGGTGGATTTTTACTCTTTACTAAAAAAAAGGCGAAGTGAATATGATTAATAATTAACGATTGTTTGCACACGCAATTTCCAACGGAAGTGATTCTTGGAACAGAATAATGTTGAGTACTTCGATAAGGGTCAATGCATTTAGTTGGCGGGACGCCCGCAGCAACGCATTTTTATAATAAGTGAATTATTTCACAATTGTAGATTGTATTCCAATGGCATCTATGTGCTGCATAAACATATTGCGGTGCGTCGTATCACTCGCTTAGGCGACCATCATTTTCTTTCTCATCTATTTTCCGCACACTCGTCAGTTTATTCAGGCAGTGCACGGAATAAATTCACTCCAAAAGCTTCCAAGGTGCCCTCTCACGTCAGCAAATATCAAACTGTTATTTTGGTGTTTTTCAAATCCTAGTTTCTTTTTAGGTCAATGCTACAGGTATACGTGGAACATCTTTTCTTCTGAAATGCTTCATATTACATACAGTCAATCCAAAAAATGTATTCACAATCTTTTACTTTTTCTACATGATTTTTATGCAGATTTTATACAAATGCTCATTTTGTCATTATAGATGCTTTGTGGAGAATTTGAACAAATGAATTCATTCTACTCGATAATAAGGCTGTAAAATAATCAAATGTGGCAAAAGTAACCTGCTGTGAAAACTTTCCTGATAGCAATTCCCCTTTAAACGCTGCCTTCAACCGTAACAATGAAATGTCTGCTGAGCAGACAGTTTGTGTGGTACAGTACTAATGATATTTAATTACTTTGGTATCAGATGATCTGTCTAATTGCCTTGTGTCAGTTATTTATTTATTCAGATGCACTAACATGATTGGGATACAACATCTAATCGATGGGGAGGCCTCCATTTAGGGAGCCTTCCGACCATAACGAAAATCAACTTTAAACCTTTCAGGGACAGCAGTTACTACAGTGGACAGATTATCATGTTAACAGATTACAGGTTTTCATTATCGGTGCGTGAAAGGTTGATTATTTTGTTTTGCATGTTGAAATGTGGCCATACGTCTTGAACCGAAACAATTGGATTTTTCTTTTTGTTTTGTTTTGATTGTTGGGACACTGCACTGTCAGACCATTTACTGTTTGTTGCAAGCAGTGTGCTATGGTGGCGCACTGAAAACAGATTTCATCATCATCGTTAAAGGCAGTCAGCTCTGAAGTTGGGAGACGAGATAAGCAAAACCCATGAGAGTGCCATCATTCACTGACCGAAATTTTAGAGGCTGCGTTAAGATGAAACCACTTGAATAGCACACCTCTTAATCCCATGAGAAATATTTAGGAGATGAAAACCTCCTGAAACGTTCAAATACATTAGATGAGAGATGGTTTCTCTCTAATGCTATTTCAATTATATTTTTTTGTTTCTTTTCGTGTCAAACCTATTATATATTAAATCAGAGCATAACGTCTTATAGCCCGGAAAATCATTTCCTCCCGAGAGCGGGGCTGTTTTGTGAGTGACTTTCAGTTAATATTTCTCCTGATCATGTTATTATTAGTAATCCATCGGTTTGAATCATCCTCATTGGCATTTCTACAAAGAGCTATTGTTGTGTGGTCTGGCAGTCAAGTCTTAATTGATTACTCCCTCCCCCGGGCTGGTTGGTGGTGGCCAATCAGGCTGATCAGCTGCACTTGGGCAAACCTCCACTGCCCTTCAGGCTCAAGCTGTGAAATTCACTAAATTGTGTTCAAGTCTGCTCTGTTTCTTCCATCCCTGCGAGCACATAGACAAGTGGGGATCACTACCTCGCCTGCTGCACACTAAAGACTTTCCTGCTCAGGCGTGGGTCATCAAACAGGAGATCCAGAAAGGTGAATGTCAGTCTTTGATGCATAGCTTCCCACCATGCAACTTCTGCTTCAATCAGCATCTACAGTATACTTCAAACCGCACACACACACACACACACACACACACACACACACACACACACACACACACACACACACACACACCAGATCATATCCAATATTTCCCCTATTTTTTTTTTTTTGCATCCAATCTTAATGAGAATAGTGGTGCAGCAACCACATAATGACTGCAACACAACCCAAAAGGTCAACTGCCTGCGCCACGATAAATTGTTTAATACTGTACATTAGACTGCTTTTGTGGCCTTTCTGGTTTTATCCAGCAACAAAGTATGAACATAGTTTTTTTTGCAGAAAGCATCTACCTTGACACCGGACAATGAAGGCATTTATTAAACTCCAAGGTAAAAATTGGGGTATTTTTATTAATTACTATATGGGTCTGGTTTAATCCAGACAAAAATGCATCCTGTTCACGTGTATGTCGAGGTGCTGCTGTTTCAAATACTGTAGTCGTGTGTGAGCTGTATAGTATTTCCCCAGAAATGAGGAGCGTTACAATGTGTTTGTCATTTTATAAGTTCACTCATTCCTCTTTTGCTGAGGCTCTTCGTTTAAATAACTTTTTTTTCCCACATTTGTTGGTTCCAATAATTACCTCTGTTTGATCTCCTGAGTTAAACAAAGGGGCTTAATGCTGGAGTCTCTACTATGCGCCTGCTGCACAAAGTTTGTCGTTATGTGTCACATTATCATCCATTTGGGGTATTCTGCTGGGTCTCACTGTCTGCCATGTTTTTTTTTTTTTTCATATAATCAGTTGTTGTCCGTGTAGCGTGAGCTCCATTCTCTGTTTCTTTGTTGGCAATGATATTGCAAACGATGTGTTTGCATGCCCCCTCCACAAGTATGTCTTAATTGCCCTCCTGCTGTTCGGACCTCAATTAACCCTGAGACTTCACAGCAGAGTGATAACGTAAGCATCACACCGAAGGGACAGAATGGATAACAGGAGTGATTGGATGACTCCGAGAGGGGAGATAAGGAGGTGACTGGCGACCTTCTCCCATTCGGACCCCCCATCAACCCCCAAGAGGTGCTCGGGGGCAGATGGAGGAACAGAATTCAGTCCTCGGATGCGGACAATGGCAGGCTGAGTCGGCTTTACAATTGCTTCACAAAAACATGGAGTGGACGGTGTGTGAAAGCCACTAGCCGGGAGGCGTGCTAAAATATGACATCAATGAAGAGAGGAGCTCCTTTTGTGAACATTTTACAAAAAGTAGGAAACGTGTGCAACGGCCATTGGCTTGTGTGTGAACATGACCTCTTAGATGATGGTGACAAGGAGGAAGATGGAAGGAAAGCAGGTGTAAGCAGGAATGAACACATTTGCTGCTCCTTTGTTCCAGCTGTCCTTTCTCATAATGTTGGCAGACGGGAGCTAATGAACTTTTATCCCATTAGCTTGCTGGCAGCATCCCCCAGCATTGACTTTCATATTTTGGAATTGTGGATGCGCAAGGTCACATGCACAAGAGCAACAAAAGTATTTGGACACCTGATCATTGTAAACGATGTTTTCTTCAAAGACAACATGGCCCCCAATTAAAATCTAACTAAAACTAGAGAAACAAGGAATGTAATTTTGATGTTCATGGCAAGAGCTTTGAATACTTGCATGCAAATTTTTGATTAGTAAATTAGTAAAAATCACTTTTTCCACATTGCAATTTCAGCTTCTTGCGTGAACAATTTCAATGAAAAAAATCTGTAATTCCTTTAGAAATTCAGCTGTAACGTAACAAAATGTGGAAAAGGTGAACCGCTGTGAATACTTTCCGGCTGCAGAGTACATTGTGGAGGACCCTCAACAACAAGCACACATACAGCCAAACAACCATCCACACTCACAATTACACACATTCAATCAACCTACGATGCGTGTTTTTGGGATGTGGCAAGAATCCGAAGTACCTCGAGAAAACCCCCGTAGCCACGGGGAGAACATGCAAACTTCACACAGGAAGGCCGTGGCCTGGAGTGAAACCCCAGCACCTCCGTCCGTACTGTGAGGCGGACATGCTAACCAGTCGACCACCTTGCCAAAAAAATAGCACTGCCTTAGCTTAGCACATGCTTTAGCTTAGCACAGACTCAAAAGCAAGGGGCAACCCCATGACTGGTTTCCACCAAACTGCTCTGACGAATAGAATTGTCTTTGCCAAGATGAAAAATAAATAAATAAGATTCAGGATTGATTGATTACCTGGTTAGACATTTGTCTAAATGCTTTTGTCTCTATATTGTGCGCAATTAAATTCAGGATGGACTATTGAGCCACCTTAGACTCCAAATCAATGTGCAAATATGTTATTTACAAGTGTGCTCGTAGGGACAAACATACACATTATCTCCAAGGGGAGCAAAGGGTCAGGCGGGACACATTGTCTTTTTCAGTCACTCCACAGAGCATATTGATTTTTCCCACACCGCTCTTTCTCGCTCCCTCACCTCCTGTGTTTCCCCCTCGCCGCCTCCAAAGGTCCCAACATATTTTTCTTCCCCTCACTACCTCTCTACGTTTGTTGCCCTATTCTCAAACCTCACCTTTTTGCTCCATTTTGCTTTTTTTTTTTTTTTTTTTTGTCTTCCTTACAATCTCCTCTACTCACACCACCCCGCTGTTCCTTGGGCCCTTGTAGTGTGCTTCAAATGTCTTGAATGATTTACACGTGAACTACTCACACTCTCTCAGGACGCGGGACTCCGCACTTCATCCTTCACATCATCTGACAGAAAAGAGTCGTCTCGTATGAAGACTCATCTGTAGGAGATCTGTGATTTATTCCGCGCGTCAGAAGTTAAGACCCGTGTCTTCGCCGCAGCTTACAAGAGCTATAACTCATTCACTCACTTCTGCTCATCGCTACTCTCCAAGGTATGCATCAAAGATGGAAAAATAGACTGCCAGTATCAGTGGGGAATTGTTTTTCTCCCATTCACGCCACCGCGGTAGCTATAAAACGACTGTGGTGAACCTTAGCCAACTTTTTAACAGACGAAGCAGATATTGTAAGCATTCAACACATTAGCTACAGTGGGGATTTACCCAACTTCATGTTCATCCTACTATCATCAGTATCATGTCGCGATTATAAACGATTATATTTCCTCATTTGGCTTGATGGAAAAACAACAGTGGGACAGAGTGGGAAGACAAAGATGCGCGTCATTAGTAGTCTAGTCTGCCCGAGTTTATTTGCACCTTGGCTACAACCGCTTCTCCAATTCTGTCGGGAGAAGGGATATATGGGATCTATTCTTTTCCCCTGCTAATCTCAATTTGGGTTTGGATTCAGACAGATGTTTAATCTCTTGTCTCAGTGTTGCATCTCAACAAGCCTGCACGCGGCGGCGCACAATTAGTTTCACACACGTGTTTGTTTTTGTACTTACGGGCTATTTTAAAATGGTGGTGTCTGGGTCACTTAGTTTGGTCCAAGGAACAGCAGCAGAGTGAAAACAATGAAAGATAATAATAGTTTGAGAGGATTAGAAGGTCTGAGACTCTATTGCTGAGGAGTAAAATGTCATCATGTCTGTTTCTGAAGCCTTCTAATAGTAGAGAGGTTCAGTCTCCAAAATAGGCCTTTGACATCAAGCAATGATGCAAAGGTTCCCTTCGAAATTGGAGTAAGTTACAGTCATACAAATACATTTACCATAAGACACAAGTGAGCTTGCACTTGGTATTGGAAATTGCTGGGGGGTTTGGGTTTTTGTTTTTTGTGTTGCCCAAAATCATCGAGAGTCCGTGATTTTGTTTCTGTTATAAAGATAAATTTGATGTCAAAGTAAACGTTTTGGGGTCAACTAATCCAACAAAATAGGCTTCAAGTTTTAAACTAACAGTTTTTTCCTTAGTATGACAAGTGGGGCGTAACATCAAGTGTGTCATAAGAGTGACTTTACTTATCTTTCTTGAAAAAAAATCGGTGACATTTTTTACAACTATTTAAGCAGTGCCATTACTTCTGTATTCATTAGTCATCGAAAGTCACATGAGATTTCGACCAGTAAGAACTCCCGCAACAGCACATCCCATCTGAACCGCAAGGCCTGATTGGGCAGTGGCAGGTGCTGTGGTATATTTGCATTGGCTGTTGGTGCTCCGATGTTGCGATGCCAATCCACCGTGATCCAAATTTCAGAAGGCACCAACACCAGCTGGAAACTATTGGCCACTTGTTAAAAACTAGAGTGAGCATTTTGACTTACATTTGGGTTACCAGATGTGGTTCCAAAGTCCTACACGGAATCTCCATGGCAACCGATTTTGGTCATCTTTAGATCCCTCCTCAGTGTTACTGGTGCAAACAACAAAATCGCATTGCCAATCTGACAGTTTTTATTTTCAGTTCTAACCAATATATTTTTGCTCACTGCAAAAGTGACATATTCATTGAAATGTAGCCCGGTTAAAATGCAGTTTTCATAAAGGCAATAAATACACGATGTTATTTAATAATGTACACTCAGTCATGCAGGTGACAGTAGAAGTTCAAAAATCAAAAGAGCAGCAAAACAAACATTTGCAGAGAAATGTAAAAACATTTTTTTTTGAAAACTGATACACGTGGAGGACTGACAATAATTTAAAGCATATGGTGCCAAATACATCTGAATAACAGTCCAAAGCACAAAACACATTTAGAATTCATCCCTAACCCAATTGTTATCTACGGACAGTCTTATTTTTAGAAATGAACGGTACGAATCTCTCTTGTAGTTTGACTTCACGACATTGTCTTTCATGTGATGTGCATTGCTGAATTATTTTCCAAACACAGACTTAACTGACATGTGAAACCATAACATGCCTTCATCCACCGACAAGGGAGCATTTCCGACATACCAGTCCCCTCATGCAGATCCCATTCACCCTCTTAGCATCACCCCGGGCTGCTCAGAGTGTGTGTGTGCCGTTGTACGTGCATCGCAACAAAGGTAGTCAGTGCCTCACACAAACCTCAGTCCAGAGTCAGCGCTCCTTCCGGATGCTTCACATCCCCATGAAACTGCCAGTTGGGAACGGAAGAAAGGAGTTTTTGGTTTTATTCTAATGTTGTTGTTTGTGTGTTTTGGCATGGCTCTGTCTGCATATATGGTGTGTGTGTGTGTGTGTGTGTGTCTTAATACAGCTGTGTAACCAATGTCTTTGTTGACAGTGGCAGTTCAAACACAAACATCATTGGTTTTTAATGATGTGATAATCAGGCAAAACACACATGCTCACGTGTGCGCGCACGCGCGCGCGCACACACACACACACACACACACACACACACACACTCATGTAAATGTGGTTAATGAATTCACACAATACCCTGCATGTAACTGTGCGCGTGTGTGTTTATATGATTGTGTATAAGGATGAGCTTTGAGCTGCATGTGTCTCAGTAGCAGCTGTTTCGAGGCCAGGTGGCTCACCTACACACACACACATGCACACACACTGACCCCTACACCTTCAACTTTATTGCGTGGCCATAAAACAAACACAAACGGTTTCTAGCTCAACAGACTTGACTGAAGAGCATCAACATTGCATTGGACTGACACAATGTCATTAGCGGCCATTCAGTACTTCCGACTTGCTAAATTCCACACCAATGTACATTTAGTACTGGACCTTGTTTTTCTCCTCTGACTTATAATTACAGCGGTGGAGGGAATGACCAATGCATACAGAAAAATCAAAACATTTGTATGTTCATGTTGAAACAGTTTCATGCAATTCTGTTTAGTTAGACAAAATTCATATTTTGTGTTTACTCGAGATGTATTAATGTACAGGGCAGACATGAAAGGCAATTGTTCGGTGAAGAATATCGGAAATTGGCGATGATTTTTGCAAACGCAACGTACACAAACAGAATAATGAACATAGTATTTCCAAATATAGACATCATGTCCAAACCAAAATGTAAGCAAGGCTGCAGTGCTAGCGCAGATAAGCATTCGCTCATCATGTCTTTAGCATTAGCTTCTGACCAAAGCACGGTACATGAATGAGACAAAACTGGCCCCGCCTTTTTTGTATTGTGCTGTAAGTCTTTATACCTTGGATCATTTGGCATAAGAATGTCACAGACCTTTTATGAAGACAAAAAAGACCTTTCAAATTCAATGTTTGCAACAATGAGCAGGATTACTCAAAAACCACCAAATCAAATTCCACCAAACAAATTGGATCAAACCTGTCGTTAAAGTCAATGGCATTGTGGGCCTTTTCTTTATTTTTTGAGGGCTATATTCTTCTCTTTGTGTTTTTTTTTTCCATGCATCTGGGCTAGCACGCTTTTCATTGACGAGTATTCTCCCATCGAGAGTTCTGCCACACCCACAGCACGTAACCCGGGAATGGGTGAGCAAACACCAATGAGGTGTGATTCTTTGAATTCTGAGGCTGCCTGTAAATAATGGAGCATTGAGTTTTCCTGAGACTTGGTCGTGTCATTGAAATCCATGAGAAAAATACCGCACACTTTCGAAATGAAAACAACTGAAAAGTGGATGTGTTGTCAGCCTGTCGGGACATGCGCACCAAGGGACAGATTTAAGTCAAATCCTTTCGCGCTTTTCTTGAAGGCGCTGCAATTCTCCCACCTCGGCTTCTGACACACCCACTTGTGTAACTGGCGAAAACTTGCACAGCCACCGAAGAGGTGCGGCCATTTGAATTGTGAGGATACCTGCAAGTCCTGGATTGTCGAGATGAATTCCATAGAGATCCATTTGGACTATTTGTGAAAGCATGCAACTGTGCATTTTCTGACATAAGCACATGCAGAAGAATATGGCCCTGAGCGAATCATACACCCAATAACAAAGTTCAGCCATTTGCAGGAGCTGGGTGCCTGTGAAGGTAAACAATTTGGTATTCGTCCCAATTAAAATTTTTCCACCTTGGTGGAGCTTTGTGTTTGACTAACCATTCAAGTGGTGAGAGTATGCAGGACAGCAGGATTATTCTAAATCAAGAACCGTCTTGACAGGAACTGCTGGAGGATTCTCACACAGGCTGAAGAACACCTTTGGTTCATATGTATATATATATATATATATATATATGTATATATATATATATAGAGAGAGAGAGAGAGAGAGAGAGAGAGAGAGAGAGAGAGAGAGAGAGAGAGAGCACGAGAGAGACAGAGAGAGAGAGACAGAGAGAGAGAGATATCTATATAGATATAGATATCTATATAGATATCTATATCTATAGATATATATCTATATAGATATCTATATCTATAGATAAATATCTATAGATATATATATTGGGGGGGATATTTCCATTTTTGATGTTTTGAAGTTTGACCTATAAAAGTTTGCGCAGTACAGACTTTCGCATGCATTGCAATTCATAACTGTGACCTGTCAGAAAAAAAATTCCACCTGATTCTGAACTTACCCCTTAATTCATAAATATGACTTAAATATTACTAAATGTGTTACGGTACTATATTACCTATTATATTTATATTCGCATTATGAAAATCTGATGTGTGAGAGAAAAAGTCAGAATATGAATCAGCACAAACAATATAAATATATTTTCATTTGCTGACTTACTTCTCTGAACTACAAAAAAATATGGGAAAATGTTGTTGACCAGTGTGATTAAAACTATTCAATCCACAGGAGGAGGTGGGGGAGGTTTTTGGTTTACCAATTCCAGACCAGCTGTTATCCCACTGATTAGCTCTCCAGTGCCTTGATGCATCCCTCTAAGCAATTCCTGACACACCGGCAGCTGCTAAAGGTCAGTGGATCACAAAGGCCATTATGATACATCCTACAGGATCACATCACGCTCACTTTTTTTTGGGGGGGGGGGGCAGAGCATTCTCATTGCTAAATGATCGTGGATGCACAATGCATAGACATAGAATGAAAATGGAATAATGTGTTCTCATTCTCTTCTGGCAAGTGTTTGAAGCCTTTGGATTCTGCTTTGTGGTCTGGGCCAAGGTCAAGCTAGAACACAAACTTTTCCAACAAAGTTTGATGCAGACAATTGTTCAAACTGGCTAGTCACTGGAGCATTGGTGTGATATTTTGGGGGGGTCTCGTGTTGGACTGACAGACATTGTGCTACATGGTCACTATGTGTGCATTGTGAAATGACTTGTAGATGTTGTTGTTCAGAGGTGTAAGCAAACCGCCATTTGCATTATCGGCACGATTCAGACAGTGTGTGTTTGTCGTTATTGACTTGTATTTCAGCTGTTGTTTGAGGCAACGTTGTGTGTGTGTATGTTAAAGGTTAGGACAGGTCATGTCAGGTATGTCCAAACAAGTGCTGTCCCCTGAAGCACTAACATGTCTTTCTCGTTCTTCTTTTACTCTTCTCTCACTTCCTACATGAATTATTGCCACCAGTGACCCTCCAGTCACACCCTTTCAATAGCTGTCAAAGTTAAACACCTTTAAGTGGGCGTGTCGCCTTGCAACACACTTCTTAAGAGTGTGCAATCATCAAGACCAATGTACATTCATGTGAGAAATGCAGTGAGCGCCTTAACAGAGTTGTCTCGCTCTCTCCTCTCTCCCACTCCCATCGCCAAAGAATTAGATCAGTGAGGCAAATTCTTTTAGAATTGCTGCTCGCTGAAATAATTTGGGTTTGAATATAAAACGAGAGATCAGCATTGCAACTTTTATTTCCAGGTGTATAGAATCGCAATGATTTTTCGCCTAGAATCCATCGAAGTTTTCATGAGTCAGTCTCAGGGGTTCAGCAGAGTCAAGACACACACGGTGTGTGTTGGGGGAGCTAATAGTGTACGTGACAATGGCAAAAACAATATCTGGCTAAAATATCTAACAACAAATCAAGTCATAACTTTTGCAACATCATATCCAGAGGCGTATTTCCAATTTTCTTGGAAGGCGCCACTATTTCCAATATAGTCATGCAGCGGTATCTATAAATAGTTCATCATTTTATTGACAAGGCACGGTTGCTGAAAATAGACCAAACGTGAATGTAAGTCTAGTTCTAGTGTACAATGTTAAAAGCCAAGTGTAAATCTTCACACGGTCCTATTAATGTGTTCTGCAAACTAGACACCGATACAACCAACATGCTAAAAAAGCAACATGGCCTCTTGGTGTCTTAGATACTGGCCATGATTATTAGGCTACTTGGAAGTCCGGCAACTGAACTCCAGTGTGCCCCATTTTGTCACCTTGGAGGAGACGGCTAAAGAAAGCAACAGGTGAGACGCGTTTTTACGTGTTGTCTTTCTGTCTCTCCCCCTTTCTAGGCGAGTTTCGTCTCCTTTTCTCATCGCATGTCCACTGTGTCTCCTTGGTGAGAAGTAATGTAGTACAAAATATGTTATTTTACTAAAGTACATTTTACAGGTATCTTTATTTGAGTATTCATTTTTATAATGACTTTTGACTTTTACTCGCTCCATTTGAAATTAGATATCTGTACTTTTTATGCTTTTGTCCATTTTTCAACAAAACGTAAGAAAAAGGTGTAAAGAGCAAAGGTGAACGTCAACCTTGCGTGAGATCTTGAGGGATGGAAGCAACATGGAGGAACGTGAACCTGAGCATGAATGACAATAATGCAACCTATAGTCTGGATAGTAAAGCCCCTGCCAAGGTTTGGATTTAGCCAGGTGCTTTTATTTAACTGGCAGGTAAACTATCTTGAGGAGAAGCACCTATGGCTAAAGCCAAACTGTGGACTGGATTTACCACTCCTGGAAGAATTTAAGACATTTAAAGGCAAAGTAGAGATGTATAACATAGTTTACTAAAATTACCAAAACGTTTTTTGTTCGTCTGTTCAGAATGTTAGCGATGCTATGGCTGTTTTGACAGTTTAAAGCCTGTGTTAGTTAAAATGAGAAACAGTTTAGTTTGTAGATGGTATTGGTGCTGCGCCAAGTTGTGAAAACGGGCAGTGAAATGACAGTCGAACCTTATTTTTACCGAAAATACATTTCAGAGTCTGCACTTTACTATTAGGGAGCTCACTCAGGACTTCCTCTTTTAACAATCTTTTTTTTGTTCACTTTTATGTACATGTGAGTACTATTGCCCACCTCTGTTGTCTCTCTCTCACACACTCTCTCGTTCTCCTTTAAGTGTCATTCTCTCTCTCTCTCTCTCTCTCTCTCTCTCTCTCTCTCTCTCTCTCTCTCTCTCTCTCTCTCGCTCTCTCGCTCTCCCTCCCTCCTCTAGTGGCTCTCGACCGCACGGTGTGGGCTGCAGCGCTTTGACGCACTAGGCTCACTCATTTGGATTGAGGTGTTGCGCTCAGCTCTCAGGCGGACTTGTGTCCTCCTTCACGTTACCGACACCACGACCGGTACCTGTGACTCACTGACAAGCGTTCAGAAACAGTACGTCCAACATCACCTCTCCTTAGCCGTTTTTTTGGAAGTAGACGAAACGCTTCTGTTGTTCTTCGCTGGACGTTGTTGTGAATTAATTCCCACAAGAAAGCCTTACCTGGAGTATGTGCGTGTGAGGGGGTGTGTTGCGGGCGTGTGCAGGGGTGCACTTGAAGTGTGTAAGTGTGAGAGGCTTCTGTGGATCAGGACAAGGAGGATCGAGGGACCGACCGGGGGGGATTTGGCCGCTGCATGCCGCTGACATGTGGAAGTTTGTGCCGCTGTAGCGCAGACAGAGAGTCGCTTCACCGCCTCTCCGAGCTCCCTTCAGGGGGACCCCAGTCCCCGTTCTGAATCATCGCACCCCCATTAAGGACAGCCCGATGTAAATTTAGGACGTGAAATTTTAGAGACGACGAGGAGGACGGTATCCCGCTGAGTTTGCCCGAACACTTTCCAGGATCTTTTTCATTCTCTCGCTCTTTTGCCGGTCGCTTTCCACTTGCCGCAATGCTTGGAGCCCTGAACCCCGCGGGCCTCGGGCGAGCTCCGTATTCCGCGCTGGGGCTGCTGGTGGCCATCCTGGCCGTCGCTCTGTCGGGCCGGGGCGCAGCCGGACAACCGTGCCCGACTCAGTGCTCCTGCACCGGGACCACAGTGGACTGTCACGGCCAAGGGCTCCGCGGCGTACCCAGGAATATACCCCGCAACACCGAGAGACTGTAAGTGTCTATCTACTTTGATTTCAGTTTGGATGCACGCCATTACTCATAACACATTTTGATTTGATATAGGCTAATAGTTTATGTTGACTTGAAATTAAGTGATTTGTTTCACCTTTTAATCCCCAAGATATGTTTCAATAAAAAGAAATGTGAATTATTTAAAGTAGATGGCTTGATAAATCACTTTATGCTAAAACCAATGTTACAACCCAACATTTAGTGAAGCAGCAAGTGGAATCTCATTTTAGGACAAATCATCTAAGTTAGTAATTTCAATTGACGTGTTAAAACGCCCGCTAAAGTATGATTTCACCGTGGGGACCGACATCAAGAGACAAGTGAAGGGGCATGCATGCGTGATGTGGTCGTGTTTGGTGGTTTCGCACTGTTGCATTAGCGCTTCACCCGAGACCGCATCGGTTTTGTCTGCAGACCAGTGAGTTAATCAAAAACGGATTTGGGAGCCAAGTGGGCTTCGAGTTAAACAGACTGTATTCTATTAGGCAAAGATCAAATTAAAATGGGTCCTGCCCGCAGTGCAGCGGCAACAGCCGCAGCTCGACCTCCATCTCTCCCGGTGGAGGAGACGCTTAAATTACACGTCGACATGGGCCACTGTGCAAGTTTCATTGAAGGAATATACAATTTCAACAGGGTTCATTATTATTCTCACCGTTTTCTCTTTCAGGGATCTGAACGCAAACAACCTGACGAAAATCGCCAAGGCCGATTTCGCCGGACTGAGAAATCTGCGCGTGCTGTAAGTGGCTTTTGTGAGTTTTTCCTACTGTAACCCCCCGTGTCTTTGCAACTGCACTTCCTTATCTTGTTGCACACTTCCACGACGCACAATGCGCCAGACTGGATGAGTGCGCGCGTCTCGTCACTGCAAGTGAGTCATGCATGTGCATCTTAGCCTAGGCACCTGTTAATTTGCCAGTGTAAAAGTGTCCAGGGGGTAGGGAGGGGGGTTTTATTTTAAACGGTGGGGCCCCCGGGGCCCATGTGCTGCAGTGATTAACGCCCCGGCGAGGAAGTGATGGATAGTGAGGAGAGAAGAAGGTTGTCATTACGCCCAACCACGAATGACGGGATGGATGAGGGGAGGGTGAACGGGGGAGTCAAGTAAGAACAGGTTGCTTAAAGTGTGTGTGCACGCGCGTGCGTGTGTGACTCAACGTCCAAAAGTGAATGGCAGCGGATACAAATTGTTGGAATTCCTCTGCAGATTATGTTCTTATTGAGTGTGTGTGTGAGTGTGTGTGTGTGTGTGTGTGTGTGTGTGTGTGTGTGTGTGTGTGCTTTCATGCTTATTTCCGGTCATCAGCTTGCATGGGTGTGTGTGCGCACCTTGAGTTTACCATGTGACTGCATCAAAATGTGTGCTTGCACAGGGGGCTTGGTCAGCATTCTGGTGTAAGTGAATGAGTGGTCACAGCTATAAGGTTCGACACAGACTAAATTGGATGATAGATGAGTCTGCGTTCAGTTTTAAAGTAAATTCTAGGTGGCTATCGACCGCTTGCTGATTGTCTTTTCTCCCTTTCTCCTTGATGCTGTTTCAACAGTCTATCGTCTTTCATCTCCATCAATCTTTTTTTTTTCTTGCACAGCCATCACAACCTCTTCCACTTTCATCTCAAATAGCAATCTCTTGTGATTTCTTGTCAAACTCTTTTTTTCTGACTCCATTAAGTCACACTTTCCTCACTCATTTGGACCTCGGAACTTATTTTCTCCCAAGTCTTTTGCACACCATCTTATTTTCTTTTGCTTGTCCCTACAGGCAGCTTATGGAGAACAAAATCACCACAATTGAGCGAGGAGCTTTCCAGGACCTGAAGGAGCTGGAGAGACTGTGAGTCAAGTTTTTTTTTTTTTTAATTCCGTGTGTGTGTGTGTGTGTGTGTGTGTGTGTGTGTGTGTGTGTGTGTCTCAAAACAGCTGCCGAATTCAGCACCAAATTGGACACTTTAATAAACAAGTGCAACTCAGGCAAGGGCCATGGAGCCATATTTTTTTCTGTAGCCGGATAATGTGCGTCTACATCATGTTTCTTGCCAAAAATCCACTTTAAAAATTGCAAATTGTCTTCACTTCTACTAAATTGCAAACATTTCTGTTACCTTTAAGGTTTCAGTTGAACAGCAATTCAGCAAACCTTTGTCATTGTCTGTTTTCTTAACAGTAATTCATCACTTGGTTGTGTGTATGTAATAACATGATGAGGTGATTATACATTTATGTTTTCTGAGTCAAAATAACCCTCTGAAGGAAACGATATCTATAATGTGGCCTGTGACAAAAATGAGTTTGACACCCCCCCGCGCACTAGATGCTCCTCTTACCAATTAATTAAGTCAAAAGACTGTTGACGAACAAACAAATGGTGATGAAAACAAAACATTGAGCGAACACGCTCCCATCTCACATACACGATATATGACTTTAACTGGGCCATGCCTCAAGTCTTGGAGGACAATTTGGAGATGAAGATATTGAGTTGCAAGCAAGCGGCAGTGAGCGGTTGTTGGGCTGCGATGGTGCCGTCGCTGGTATTTAGCATCCAACCCTCAGGCAGTTATGGCATAATTAAGCCCTGGTAGTCTGAAAAGCGGCACAGCTAGTCTGGCATAGAGACAACAGCAAGAGGGAAGGGGGATGTGGACCCCTGACTGGTGAAATGTTCATTGTGTGGACTGTCAACCTTGCTTGATGTTTGAGCAACTTGTATTTCTAAATGTGTGTGCGTGTGCCTGTGTGTTGTCTGACCAACAAGCAATGACACACTGGAATGCAGTGGACTGTTACTGAGTCAGACGGGGTTTGCAGGCAAGCTTTTAAGACGTGTTGAAAAATGCAGCGTATGCGTCCACAAAACCGCAGACAAGTACAACAGTAAATTTCGTGGAATACATTTTATTCAAATCTAGCAAAATTATACTCTGAAAGAGATTAAATTTAGTCCCAGTCTAAACAGGGCACAATGTACACTTGGAGGAGAGTAAAATATTCAGAGTGAATTTTACTCCAAGTAGTAAATCCATTGTGCTCCAAACAACTAAAATCAACTTTTATTTGACTACTGAGCGTAAAGGGCAGGGCCTCTTGTACTCTGAGTGAAGTGATTTTGATCCATACTTAGAATTTACTCACACTCTAATGGATAGGGGAGGCAATTGTATTCCAAAATGTTTACATACAGCTCAATTAGAGGGAAAAACGTGTCTCTGTGTATTATTCTACTGATTTTACTGTGTATCAGGGCACATGCTGTAATCAAAATAAAAATCACCCCGTAGTTTAGCTCCTCTCAATCTTAAAAGTCCTTGTAAAGTCAATTCAGAGTTTTGTTTCTGAGTACAGATCTAAAATTTTGTAGAACAGCGATGGTGTGTTTGGTAGAAAAATCTTTCCAGGAGATTGAAAGCTGAAAAAAGGGTAAAAAAAACCCCTCTCAACTCCATTTCCTTTGTTGTGGTTGTAACAATTAGGTGTCCCTTTCCACTAACAGTTCACAGGGGGACTTGACAATTCTTCAGTCGGCGTCATCTTGTGGCTATCGTGCCTTTCTCTGTATTGTAATTGTTCCTTGTCAACAAAAAAGAGAAATTATGTGCTTGGGTTTGTCAGCAACCAATGCAAAGCTTTATCTAGCTCCAGTCATCAAGTTTATTCGCGGAATTGCTGCCTGTGGCTGCAGACAAAATAGGAAATAGTTAACTATGTGGAAGTACGGCCAGGAGCCTTTGACAGCGATAGTGCCTTGTGCAATGGAATCAAAGCTGCTGTTAAAACACAATTGAATAAAAATAAGTCAAAGTCCGACTGACTTTTTATGTACTGAAGTAGAAAGTGGCTCATCCAAAATATACAGAAGCCTCTGAGCTAAACTAAATAGGAGTTTGCAGGCGATCCTGTTTTGTTGCCTGGCATACAAAGTGTTCAAGGCCTGGTGTATGAAAATGGTTAATCCACTTTAATAGATTACGACCAGGATTAGATTGACCTGATGCCCCGACTTCTACGCTCAAAACAGACAATTGAACGACGAGCATAGCACATCTCTGCCGTCTAACAGGACGCGCTTGTTTCTTTGTTTTGTCTCCAAAGGCAACAAACACCTTTAATGGGAGCTAACTTTCTGACACAACATGGTTCTTTCTTTAGTCCTCCGTAAGGGTGTTCAACTGTAATTCACCATCTCTGGCATTGCATGTTCACAAACACAAAGATGGAGCCAGCCATTAATGCCCCCCTGCAGCTGCCGAACAATGGCACATCTCCGAAGTCTGGAGTCTGAGGCTGATTTCAAAGGCCCCCATCCTCCAGGAGGCTGTTGGGAGCCTGCTGGGCACCACTGCCCATAGGAGAGGGTCCTAAGATGGGGTGATGGATCCACAGTGACTACCCCCCGCCGTTTTGGAAAACGGTTCCTCCTCCTCTCTCATCTTTTTTTTTTTTTTTTTTTGTGACAGGCCCTGCAGGGCTCAGGCCGGGTGGGGTCAGGTGTGAGGCAGTAGCTGGAGGGTGTGGAGGTGGGGTGTAAGGAGTTGTGGAGGAGATAGGCATGTCACGACATACACATGCACATACACTAACACCTTCGCGGGTTTAGATACACTCATGCATGTGCATTCTCATTCGCAAAGGCGGCACGGTCACTTGGATTCTTCCCCTCCAAAACACACACGCACACTTTCTCCTTTTTCTTGTGATATTTTTCAATACCCACCCGTCTCACCCTCTCTATTTCCATTGTCCTGTGCATATTGGAATGTCATGCATTTTTCCCCATGGCTAGAAAAGGAAGGCGACTACTTGATCCTCATATCATGATCTAACATTTGAATAGTATACGGCAGCCATCCAAAACCTGTGAACAGTCACAAAGTAAGTCATGAACACTAATTATGGGATTTTGTAGCACAGTGGAGATAAAGGATAGAATAATTAGCCAGTAATTGAGCAATCACATGTCAGAGATTAAACTGACAGTGCTGAGTACAATAATTGCTGAGGTATTATTACAAGTCTTGAGATGTGACTATCAACAGATTACACAAGAGACTGAATGTGTTGTAATGTTTTGACACAGTAAATGGCACAGAATCATTTGTCTGTCCTAGATGCCCACAATGATTTCAAAATAATGTACTGTACATAAAGTATTCGCTGGAGCTTTGAGTGATGGCTTTGTTGCGGTTTATCATCTCTGAGCTAAGTCGTTGGGAGTGTGTGTGTGTGTGTTTGTGTGGGTGTGTGGGTGTGTGTGTGTCTGTGTTTTGTTTATTGAGCAGCAGAGCCTGAAATTACTTGCTCTGTGCGCTCCTTTGTAAAAAGGCATTGGAGATAGATTTCCCTATTGTGCGCACTGCAGCAGCCAAGTTTTTGTATTTACACTTGTTTGCTCGTATCAGAGGAAGACCGAATGAATTGGAATGACGCTTGCTGGTCAAGGAATTCTCGGCCGAGATAAAAAGTCTGAAGGCGTTGATGTTATCTGCCATTCTTTTAGAGATCAGATAAGATTGGCGGAACCTTGAGTTCACTGAAGGATCTTTTGCAGTGTAAACGACAAACATTGCTGAAAAACTCATATACACACACACACACACACACACACACACACACACACACAGACATGCAGCATTCATGGGCCACATTCGGTACACTGTGAGATCCAATATACAAGAGTTGTGCCTGAGAAATTCAATAATGCTCAAAAAGAGCAGGAGCAGTCAGTGTGTAATTTTTTTGTCGTCAAATTTTGAGTTGTATTCTTTGTGAACAAATATTTGTGACCAAATAAGTTCTTATTTGACATTCGCCATTGGGTTTCCAAAATATGTGAATTTGAGCTTCTTTTAACTTTGTTTTTGTGATCGGACAACTTTTTTAACATGCTGTTTTTTTTTCTCGCAACACTATGATTTTCATGGCTCGCATGCTCCCCGGTATTTGTACAGTTGTGCCTGAAATGGTGGCCGATGAGTGCTTATGCATGTTGAAATTCAGAGAAAAGTTGAGTCTTAGGCAATAACTAGCTCTCGTGTATTTGGGATACTCTGTGTTTGTTGGTACAAATTGGAATATGTGTTAACAACATGACTGGTGTTGGCGGTGTAATAATTGCTTTCCGGGGTGATTTGTTATTTTCCTCGCCAGCCACAAACTGTAACGCACTTCATATCAGTGAGGCTCTGAGGTGTGAAAAGTGAGTGAGTGTGTGTCCATTTAATATCTTTTTGAATGCTCGGCCGCACAAAATGCCACACGCTGTTGGCAGAAATGAGTATGTGTGAGCTTGTGGCTATTTACTGTGTAGTTTGTGTCGCTCTAGCATCTGTTTATGACTGCGGGGATTATCGCCGTGCTGCAGCGAGGCATTCACTAGTTGCAGAGACTCTCACACCTCCGACTTCTCTGTCTTCATCCACTTTAGGACACACTTTTGCCTAATAGAATACAGCATACACAGGATAATATTGCAACTGCATACATGCATACATATACATGTGCATACACACACATGCATACACACACACATGTTGACATACATACATAGATACATGCACACGATACTAAACATATTATTCAATTACCAGTTTGTCTTCTGCTGGGCGTCCAACTCCAGTTATGGGCGATCTTCATAAATGCCGCTCAATTTACCGGTAACGCAACTAAAAAAGCAGTGAAGGTGCTGTAATGCCCTCCCATTTGGGTAAGGAGAGCCACAGTCGCCGATGCAGTTACATCCGTTAATTCAACGGGTACAAAACGAATTCAGCTCCTGACGTTACCCATTAAGCCACACCCCTTAAAGGCAGGCGTCCAGCACACAAGTACTAGTGTCTGTTCAGTTGCACTCTATAGACACACATGATAAATGCTGTTTATTTAAATTAGCTTTTTTGTTTTCTTGTTTTTTTTTTTCTAACACAATGTAGTGCTTTTTTTATTTTTCAAATGGTTAACAAAAAATGTCTTTTTGTGGGGACTAGATCAGATTATTGGCATTGAAATTCATTTCTGGTGGGTAACTGGTTTGATATACTGGACAAGTAAATTGAGTAATGAGCTCCGTCGCAAAACCAATTGCACTCTTCAATCAAGGTATGCCCGTAATAGTTTTGCAAAAGCAGAATTTCCGATGCAGCCCTTGGTTTGGAACATATACAAGTGTGCAGGTGTGACTATTGTTTTGGCTCCTGAGTGCATGTGATTATTGGGAGTCAAGGGTATATAATTGCAACAGATTGCTTTGCATCTTCATTCTCCGATGGTTTTTCTAACAGCTTCTATTTTCGGAGGATGAGCTCATAGCTCTTCTCCTCCACACCTCCATCAGAAGCAGCAGCAGCTTCATACGCTTCCTCAGGGAAAGCATAGCCCACTGAACGGGCATTCCTGGGTAGGCAAGACCTGCCGGGATTGCGGGGGCCTCTCTGAAGGACGTGGAGCTCTTAGCCTCTTAACCTCCAGAGCAGCTGTGAAGGGAAAAGGGGTAAATAATTTAGAAACATCACTTCTGCTGCATGTTAAATATTTATAATAGGCCTCTGATGTAACTGTGAAGGTGAGCCCGTATGTCTGCATGTGAAGATGTTTGTCACTGAGGATGTGCGCAGCAGGGCTGAACAACGAGTCAAGAGTAAAAACATGATGAGTGACAACCAAATAGTTTTGTTCACTTTCACATAAGAAATGGTGGCCTGTCAGAGCCAGGAAGACCTTCTCTGCTCTCCTTAACCCTTCCAGAAGTATTGATTTATATTTACAACCTAAATTCCAACATTAATTGCTTTAAACTGCGTGAATTTACTTTAAAGAGTGGCGTAAAATTGATGGTATACGTTCTGGCATTGGCAACTGAATTTCAATGTAAATTTTTGATGGGAATGTTGCCCCTCCCAACATGGCCGCCACACAAGCACATCAGTTAGCTGGGATGGTACAGCACAGTCGTGTATCTCGTCCAAATATATCTGTGACAATGTGGTTGCATCTCGCCCGTCATTCACTCAGTCATTTCTGATTGGATGATCAAAGATGCAGCGGAAACTCCACCGACATACACAACCACGGTTAGGAAGGTTACTTTTAAAATTAAAGTTACCATGATATTAACATAACTTGAGTACTTTAAAATACTTTGGGATTACTCTGATACCAAAAATGCTCATGAACACAAAATAAAAATAAATATTTCTGCCATATACAGCAATAACTCGATAACATCAGCAATCGTTCCGTCCTCTGATTGGTTGTTCAGAGCAAGCCAAGTTTGACTAGCCAAAACAATTTGATAGCAATCTGCACACATGACTAATTTTTATAATCAGCACCTCTGGTGAATACCATCTATTTTACTTCATGTTTTGGTTTTTTTCTGTTCATGCTCAACTACTTCATTAATGTGCTGTTGTATTCCATTTTTATACAGTAGCGATGGTTTCTCTAATTGTAATGCGACAGCGGTGGTATTAAGAGGTGGATTAAGTCAGGTCGTCTCCACTGAAGGCCCAGGTACCAAATACACGACCCGCCATTAGGTCAATGTCACGTTTTTCTGTTGATCCCCAATTTTGTTTCCTCCTCTTAATTGCCTTCCAGTCATGACTGCCACGGCATCTCTTGCTTGGGCTTGTGTGTGTGTGTGTGTGTGTGTGTGTGTGTGTGTGTGTGTGTGTGTGTGTGTGTGTGTGTGTGTGGGGGGGGGGGGGGCGCAAGTGCGTCTGTG
>NW_017805497.1:558786-568890 GCF_001891065.2 Hippocampus comes | reverse complement strand
GTTTGGGTGTTGGGGTGTGTGTGTGTGTGTGTGTGTGTGTGTGTGTGTGTGTGTGTGTGTGAGACAAGGTTAAACAGTTTCAGCAGCCTTTCACTCACTGTGTCACTCATTTGCCTCACTCTCCCCTGACTCACATCAAGGCACATCCGCCCGCAGACATCAGCACACAAACCTCTTCACTCCACTCTAGCAGGGTTAAATGATCGCACCCACATTATTAAACTCACCCGAGTTCTCTCAACGCTTCTATTTGTACGTGGATGTGTGTGCGTGAGGACGGGCTGTTGTGAGTTCTTCCCCTGTGAGGGCCTTGTTTACTCAGTGGGGTCCCTTTCACACATTCGGTAGCCCGGCCAGACCGCCTGTTTGTTTTTCCCACATCGTCTTCTCCTCTCTCCCTTTGTGGTTAAAAGAAAGTCTCCCCCGTTCCCTACATTGGAACTCTTGTCTTTCTCCCCATGCCTTGCCTGCCTTCCACCTTCTCCACTTCACTATTTGCCTGGCAGCCATGTTGCCATCAAGAGTAACCAAGAGTCTGTTCTTTTGTCCACTGTCACCAAATAGCATTAGGTGCACTCGCACAATCTGAGGGGACCCAATACAGGAGCTGCATCAATATGATTTGCGGCGCGGCACCCGCACACCTCACCAAAAAAAACACATATGCACACAAAGTGTCGATATTGTTTGCCTGCTTGTATGTTAACAAGCCGCTTCTTTGTTTGTGGAGGATCAGACAAGATTACTGAACAGCACCATTTTTGACCACACTGGTGATGGTGGGGGAATGATTCATCTATTTGTTACTCAGGCTCCATATCCTGGTTCACGGAGTAAAACAAAATTTGCGGAAAAGACAAGATTTATTTTGGGGCAGTGGTTGGGTTTTGGTGTGGCGTGGTTCCATTGCGATTCAAATGGTAACCTGAGATCCTAAGTCCTCTCATTTTTGCGATCCAGATTCATGATTTGCAATGTGCTTGGTAAACGTTTTTATAAGATGTAAAAATGTCACTTTGGCTGACTCTGTAAGAGTGCTAATTATTTAACTGTTTATTGCTGTCTTCTTATTGCAAGCTAATGAATGCTGGTGAGTGTATCTATTCATGAAAACCTAACCTGTTTCCTTACTTTGCTATAATGATAGGCATTAAACATTAAGCGGCTAATTTACAACACTCTCAGTTTGGAAAAAAAAGTGGTTTCCTAATGCGTTTTCTGTCTTTTTTTAGGCGCCTGAATCGGAATAATCTGGCTGTTTTTCCCGAGCTGCTCTTTCTGGGCACGACGAAACTTCACAGACTGTAAGTGCTGATTTCCTTTGTCCTTTCTAACCAATCACGAAGCTGCTCTGCATTGTCGTATCGAAGGTCTGACATCATTCGAATGACAAATGGCCTGGTGACATGATGATGACATCATTGTGGACAGAATATGCTGAAGAGAATTTCACACTTGCCACAAATAGGTTACATTAAGAATCCATATCTGTCCCAAAAGGTAAAATCGACACAAATGTTCTCCATCGTGTCATTGATTGGACTTTAACTGTTTAAGCAAGTTTTTCCGAGGCTTGAAAATGTAGAATATTTTTCCTTTGGATATTTTGACACAAATCTGTCTGCATCATTATTTGACTAATGGCCGAGGATGGATATTGAGGCCACTTTGGCCTTTTACAAATACATTCTAATCAACGTAGCTTGTGTTGAAATGATTTCCAAACAATCCATTGATTAACTCTATGGACAAAAGTCAACACCTCTTAATCATTCTATTAATCAGTCATTAGTTTGCCTGACCACCTTCCTCCACGAGGAACATGAGTTTGAAGTGAAAGAATTTGTGAATCATGACCTCAACCCCACTAGGCCCTCTCTCAGTTTCAACATCAGTGATGATCCCACAAACGTGCTGGATGTATGGACAAACATTCCCACAGACACAAGCCAACTTTTTTTCCCATAAAGGTGGAAGCTATTATAGCGCCAATGGGGAAACCTACTCTGTATTCCATCCATCCCTCCATCCATCCATCCATCCTTTCATCCAACATGGAAGTTGATGATTAAGATTTGCTTTCGCGGGCGACATCGGAAGATGTGGTGCCCCGGATCTGGTCCCCGGGCCTGAGTTTGACACCTGTGCTCTTTCACCATCAATGACTCCAACTCTTTTTCATTTACACTCTACTTTCCTATGCCTGCAGTCCCAATGCTTTTGTTCGTGTCGTCTAGCTTGCTTGAAAACAAGCAACTAGAAAACCTAAATGGCCAATTTGCTCTGACGCAGCTGGAAGCTTAGCAACAATAATGCGATGGAACATGGGCGAATGAGAAGGACACGTGGGATTTTCAATGGCTCTCTCCATTGAGGCCAGTTCAGTAGCTAATGGAGATTAGCACCCCGACAGCTGCTGTTCACTGCGTGTGCATACATGCGCGCGCGCGCGTGTGTGTGTGTGTGCGCTCATGATGAATCGGGTTTCTCCTCTAAAGTTACATTTGGCCTTGCATGGGTAGTAAATAGGTTTAGTCACAGAAAATCAACAGCCCCATTCAAAGGCGTGCGCCGCTGCCTGTTGCAGCACCTTCCAGCTCTATGTTCTGTCGCAGTGCTTGGCGTTAAAACGATCTGTACCCCTCAGACTGTGGGAATGAACTACTCATCATGGTTTTTTGTGGTCTCTGGGAATAATTATGGCGTCGTATATACTGTATAGATGCATAGGTATTTATATATGCTGTAAATCCAGCTGAATGAATTTATCTGAAACAATATTGACACACACAGATGATTCTCATTGTGTGAAAGTTGTTTATGTTCTGCGGCTGCTCCGGCGGTTGGCTGTGCTCGACCTGTCATGTCTGAGGTTGTGTGTCTGCCCGTGTACCACTGTGTGTGTGTGCATGTTTGAGTGTGTGTGCGTGTATGTGTTGCCCAAGGCCAAGTCTTGGCATTTTGCTTAGCGTGTGGGCCAAAGGTAAAAATACATCCCAGCTATACTTCTCTCCACTCAGCTGTCACAGACCACCGGCCTGTGAGTGCGCAAACATACGTTTATGTAGTGGTGGTGGTGTACGTCTCAACCACTTCTTGGGGCACATCTTCCGTGAACAAGTGTGCCTCATCCATCTGAACAGCATTCATTGGGTGGTGGTATTTGGTCATGATCAGTGTGTTCGTATAAAATAGATTATGAAAATATACGGAAAGAGACAACAAGTGTGCTTGTGGACAATGGGAAAAAAAATGTTGTTGGCAATCTGGCGCCTTGGCAGCCACAAAGCTGCGAGCGCATTTGTCAGACGTATGGAAGTCATTTAGTGCGCATTTCAACCGCAAAGCTGAAGTCAATATTAATTCTTTTGTGTGTGCCTTTACCCCATGCGGTGTCTAATTATATTTTTAGAAAACATAACATGAAACCCTTGAGAATCTCGATGTGGAAGTGGAACCGTGTTAGGTTTTCTATTGGGGTCAGATGGTATGTGCGAAGTCTCTGCTTCTTCCAGCAGTGCTGCTATATTTAAGAACACTTACTCAACCTGCTATTATGAACATTTTTGTATTCACTCTGTTAGAGCTTAAAACTGTGTGTGTGTGTGTGTGTGTGTGTGTGTGTGTGTGTGTGTGTGTGTGTGTGTGTATATGCTTTTAGCCTTAGTGCAGTAGTTGTAGGCTTCATGTCCTCAAATTTCCTGTAAATTATATATCACATTCTTTTTCTTGTTTTTCTCACTACATTCACGCAATATTTACTGTATGGAGACAATAACATATTATGGAGTAAAGCTCTCAATCTATTTAGGAAGAAAGGAATGTTTATAAGGCGGCATGGTGGTCGACTGGTTAGCACGTCCCGCCTCACAGTGCAGAGGTGCAAGGTTTGATGGCCTCTCGTCTTCCTACGTGGAGTTTGCATGTTCTCCCCGGGCCTGCGTGGGTTTTCTCCGGGTACTCCGGTTTCCTCCCACATTCCAAAAGCATGCATGGCAGGCTAATGGAATACTCTAAATTGTCCCTAGGTGTGATTCTGAGCGTGAATGGTTGTTTGTCTCTGTGTGCCCTGTGATTGGCTGGCAACCAGTTCAGGGTGTAACCCACCTACTGCCCGAAGACAGATGGGATAGGCTCCAGCACGCCCACAAGGATAAGCGGATTAGAAAATGCTTGGATGGAATGTTCGTAGCCTTTGCTACATACCCTATGAATAGACGATAAAAATCTCTCTTTCTCAAATTAGTTTACTTTATCTGATATGAGTGCAATCATTACAACTACACACACTGCACCATGATGTATCTATTCATCCATCCATCTATTTTCTATACTGCTTATCTTGTTCAGGGTTGTGGGTAGCTGGGCCTTATCTCAGTTGACTTTGGGCGAAAGGCGGGCTACACCCTGAACAGGTTGACAGTCCATCGCAGGTCTCCTTATGCATCATCAAACCAATACTGGACATGTTAACTTTTAAAAGGTTTGTAACGCTTTGGAGTTATGGTGACAGCGCATGCAAATGAAGACAATGATCCCTTCTGCTGGTTACCAATTTGTTTAGAATTAGAATCAAATGTTCTGATTGGAAATAAAAATCAAATGAATCTGTACCAGAGTAAAACAATCACCATCTTAAATACTTTATAAGCAAAATGTAAGGGCAATATTTTGGGTGAAATGTGGACAAATGTTCTTAAGGGGGAAAGCAAGCTAGCCCCTGTTAAATTAAACACCGTGTTGATATATCATTTGCCGGCATGCATAATGGTTGTTCACCCTCTGAAAATGTCTGCTTGAACGTTATGGTTGGATTCCAACACGAATACGGCTTTGTGTTAATGATGGTGAATTATATTCGTTGCACTTCTCCTCCAAGCCAACATGCAGTGGACATAAATCGTCACAATTGGGCCAAAATCTGAACAGCTCCTTCACACACACACAAAAATGGACTCAGTGATTGCACAATTTCAGGCATTCCAAATGTTGGTATACATGCAATTAAAATGTCAGTTTGTCATAATATATCCATTTTTTAAACACCTGCGTCCTAAACACACATATTTACCAATACCGCAGGGCACAGACTGCATTTGGTTACACACATCTGGAGATGCCATGTGGCGGGGAGCACCCCAGTAACCATGTCTCTCTGAATTTGCCATGACACACACACACACACACACACACACATATACACACACACACACACACACACACACACACACACACACACACACACACACACACACGCACACACACACACACGCTCTGTATTCCATTGTCGAGTGCTGAGAACCACAGCTGTGCATGTTTGCTCCAAGCGAGAGCTAAGAGACAGAAAGAGAAGGTGATTGGGTCCAACAGAGCCAGTTCATTAGATGGACTCTGTAAAACATGATGGCCCACTAAAAGATCAGCACCTTTGCCAAGAACCCGGACAACCGGCGAGCTGCTGCACAAATCACCCGTTTGGGCTCACATACATATGTGTGTGTGTGTGTGTGTGTGTGTGTGTGTGTGTGTGTGTGTGTGTGTGTGTGTGTGTGTGTGCAATCATGGACTTTATGACCATGGAACTGACAAGGTTCAATTCTGGCACCTTTTATGACGCTCTGCTTTTATTAAAACTGTAAAGTAAATGCTTGGGGATGGATAAAAGGATGGTGTGGTGGATGAAAAGAGAACATTCTGTAATTCCGCAAATCTGGTTGAGTCAATGTGAGTGAGTTCAGATTGATGGGATGTTTGGATTTTATTGTGTGTTTGTTATTTTCCTGCCCTGCTTCTTTCCAGTGTCACACTTATCTGAGACAAACATTGCAAGGTGAAACAACAAGTGTCACCAATTCTCATCATCAGTTCTCACACTCAAAAGGGACACAGGTTTTTTTTTTTTTTTTTTTCTAAAGCATTTGCTGCGGGTGATCTGGCTCAAGGCTCGCTGAGCGTGTTTGACAATTTGGCAGACCGGCCTCTTCCAAGCTGGGTGGCCCAGCACAGGAGAAGGAGTATCTTGGAGATACTCCTTGATGGAGATGCTGATCGGTGGCAAAAAGTCCATCTTAACACCTGCTGCCACGTCAAAGTGGCTGACACAGGGTAGATAGCTGGTGCAACACAATTTATTTCATTCATATATACATGTAAACGGTGTCAATCACTGTCTTATATTTTTTTAAATCATCCAGCTGGGTAGCACAGCAATGGACACGCAAACAATCAGGGAGGGGGTGGTCTCCAAGTTACAAGTTCATGGCGCAGATGTGCTTCCGCCATGTCAAAACTCGAAAGCATGCTGCCACATTTTAATGAAATCAAAGGAGACACTTTAAAAGGGCATGCTTGAAGTCGACTGTGACTACTCCAACAGAAGCGCAGCCCTCCCTCCTGCAGATTCGCCGGCACATACTCACTCGTCTACGATATGACCAACATTGGGTCTGACCCGCCTCTGCGCAGACTTAGGTCACGCCAAGCACTATGAAAACGGAGGCCAAAATCTACAGACTGGAAGCCCGGAGTCGAGATTTGAACCCTGAACCATAAGAACTAGGAGACAGATGTGCTCCCCACAAAGTCCCTGTGCTGCTTTTAGAGGATGTGTTTGTATATAAAAGTCTTACTATTTTGAGAATGCACTTCATACTTTTGTAATCTCAAATGTCCATGTGAAATGATATCCACCGCACATGTCAGGGGAGCGCAGTCTTCCTCCACCTTGATCAAATTCACCAAAAATTGCATTTCGAACCTGCTCCGAGCTGGTCGGAAGTCAACTTTATTTTCCGTCACCAAACTGTCAAATGCATTCAGGGCGTGTAAAACAAAACTCCATTGGTCCACCGGAACACGCAGTGTGGTGCACTGCAGTCTACCAAATTCCCAAACACGGTAAACTAGACGTGCCCCAACATGAAAGTCAAGATATTTATTCACCGAATGCACACGCGCCGTCTACAAAATCATAGATCAACGTGTGTGTGTGTGTGTGTGTGTGTGTGTGTGTGTGTGTGTGTGTGTGTGAGATGTATGTTTGTGCATGTAATAGCATTTAATCCTCAGTTAAACTGCCATGATGAGGCTTTACCAAGCAGCATTGTTGCTTAGCAGCCTCGTAGGTTGTGCCTTTGTCTTTTGTAAACCCTGATACACACACACACACACACACACACACACACACACACACACACACACACACTCACACATACATACACTTAAGGCACACACACTCATGCACTTGCCACCTCGGTCGAGACGACAAGCTCTGCACAATGATTCGAAGAGTGCAAACATTTGGGAACAAGTGGGTCTTACAGGCGTGTCGACAGTTAACTAACATGGAGGAGGAAAATGAGGAGAAAGGAAAATGGCGGAGGTCAGAGGTAGAGAAAATCTCTCTTCGTAAATAATGTTTTTCTAATTCATAGAAAATAAATCCAGTGCTTTTAGTTGCCACAGTGACGACAGCCTCTTGGGTCCTAGAGAGGTGAAAGGTGAAGAATGTCCCAGTCAGGAGATCTCAGCAGGAGGTGGCATGTCCAAGGTGGGAATGTCCTTCTTAGCATTTACAATAATGATGACAAAATTCAACATCTGTTGGTAAAATACATTTACATTATGTGGACCCCAAAGAGCATTTTGATAATAAAGTAATTAAGATACGATTTTCTTTAAGGGGGTGGGGGCGGGGCATTAATGGACATGAGAGAAAAAGAAGAGAGGAAGTTGGACGTGTATGTGTGTGTTAATTTATATAAATATATATATATATATATATATATTGTGTGTGTGTGTGTGTATATATATATATAAGTTTAGTTTTTCAATTTTATTTGGATGTTGCCCGATATCCTTTACACTTGACAACATTACTAATGTTCCTCAGTGTGATGAATGGAGATATATTTTAGCAATTGTTTACATATGACACAGTACATAAACATGTCACCGTGACCATCCAAGGAAACGATTTAAATTCCCCTAAACGTCTGTCTCTTTCCCATTGTGAACACGAACTTGCGCCAACTCACCATTTCAGCATTCAGGACGATTTCCTGCCCCACTCCTATTTCTTTGAATGCACTTTAACAGAGATAAAAATTCTCTTGCACACACTCCCATAAAACAAAAGAGTTCTTTTCACATCTTCCCAGCAGATGCTTTCCAACAGTCCAGAAGTCATTCTGACTCAGAGGAAGCATCCGACTGAACTGGGAAATACTTTTATTTGTTCCAATTTTTTTTTTTTTAAATTGAGGTACTTCCATGCGACCTGTTCTCACACGAGGAATCACCTTGAGTGCAAACAAGCGCTTACAACTGCATGAAGGAGCTGAGTGTCACTGAGTCATTCATTTGCCTTTGCATGAGTAACATGATTGACGTCTGAATTGCTCAAGGCCACTCATTCCTAAGAAGTGATTTTTACCATTCATATCCCGACACAATGCTGCAATTCATTCTCAAGGGATTCAGAGAGGGCTTTTGCCAAAGCCGCAGTGGCATTATTGAGATGGCACCTGTACAAAAGATTGTTCTACAGCCAAAATGTAAACGTGAACTGAAAAGGCCTTGCTTGAATTTGATCACAGCCAGAACAAACTTGTTTCTGAATGAGCCGAACGAAGCGCAGTCAGATAGGAATGACCACCAACTGTTCTTGAGTCAACAGAATTCCAAAGGCAGATTGGATGCGTATTATCTGGTCTCTTCATTAAGTGCCGCCCAACAAAATTCCGGGACTCTCAGAACACTGCGACTGCGTCTTGCAATCAGATGCTCACAAGAGATACATTTTTTCAAGTACTTGACTTATTTCTCCCATGGGAAATAATGGAAATGAAAATAATCAGTTCCAGAATGAAACTTTTACCATCACGGTGTAACATTTTAGCATTCTTATCTGCCATGTGGAAATGTAACTCCTCTTGAAAAAAAAAAAAAAAAATGACACATTGAAACAATATGTGTACATTCTGTTCTTGTTGGTGCATTTCTCAAGATCAACGTATCTCACTTCTTTGTTATCACCTGTATGACCAACAAAAATCAGGAAAAATAAAATACAATGTATAAATGATTTCTGCATCATTTGACATCACATGAGATTTTTTTTTTCTTGCAATTTTATGTATGATTTGGTGTGTGGTTTAGTTCAGTGATCCCCAACTAGTGGACTGTGAGAAATCATCAGCTGTACTGTGGGTAGTTTCACTTAATTGATCCAAAAATCATCTATTTGCTTCAAATAATGTATCTTTGCTCAACCATCTATGCTGGTGACGTATACTGGCATGCAGAACAATTCTATGCTCTTCCACCAGATGGCAGAAGATAGATAATTAATGTCTGTTTCCTTTTTGTGCCTTTTATTGTTGCTGGGCTCTGTCGTGGTTGAAAGACAGCTTTTAGTCCATACAACTGTCCATTGGACATTTCAGTTTACAAATCATATTGAAAAGAGCTGCAAAGCAGTGTGGGCTGTCGTTACAAAAAAAATTCCTTTGAATGTCCAATATCCAAACCGAATTGTTTGAGTGACAGATTATGTAGAAAATGCACCACACGATCAAAGTAATCTTGCCTACAACGATCACAACGTGCCGCCAATTTGGCACGGCACATCAGTCAATCACCTGTTGGGTGTGTGAGTGTCAGAGGTCGGTAGCTCACAGGTGAAAGGTCTTGGGGAGCATCCAACGACATCTCCAGGATAATGAACATGCCAGGCAGGAGTGGCGGCAAGAAGCAGCGAATTATGCTCGGAAAAAAGGGGGACACCAACAGTGAGGAGGGAGGGAAGCCAGAATGACCGAAGGGTATTTAACGCAGAGATTAGAGATGTGTTTGCTGTCTTAAATGGTGTGGAAAAGAAAAAAGAAGAGTGGAGGAAGACAATGAAGCGATGACAGAAGTTTTTTGTACGTTGTGAGTGAGCTGTGAAAGGGACATGCAGAGAAAGTCAAGAAAGAAGACGAGAAGCGAGGTGAAGTTTTATCAGCCATCACTGGAGATGGCAGGTAGTGTGTTACTCGCACACACACCTGAGTTATTGTGTGTGTGTGTGTGTGTGTGTGTGTGTGTGTGTGTGTGTGTGTG
>NW_017805497.1:533345-558622 GCF_001891065.2 Hippocampus comes | reverse complement strand
AGTTATTGTGTGGGTGTGTGTGTGTGTGTGTGTGTGTGTGTGTGTGTGTGTGTGTGTGTGTGTGTGTGTGTGTGCGCGCGCGCGCGCGAACAACTATTTGTGAGGTCGTGGAAATAATCCAGGATTACCTCACCGGCGTGTTATTTGCGTTTCCTGTGCGCGGTGGCTCCGCCCACCAAGTGTCGAAATCATGTTTCTGTTCCATGTCGATAACCTGTTTGCCAATTAATGCTCTGTGCTTAACTTCATCATGCAAGGAAGGCGGTAGAGGTAGACTTCAGCAAGATGTGCGCGTCTTTCTCTGGCCGACCTCCCTCTGCAGGTATGGATCTGTGCGCGGCGCGTTGATGGATCTGTGTGCCCGCTCGATGAGTTATGGGAGGGATTATGTTGTAATCAGGACAATTTATCATGCACGGCTCCTCGACTCGCCCAAATCACATCCACTCAGCAGTATTGACCTCGGCATTATAGCTCTGGTGCTCGAATAAAGTGTTGAGATTCTCTTTTAAATGGCCAAATCATCAGTGTGTAATTAGTCAACACTTAAGAAACATTTAGGCCATATCACAAGACGTCATATTTCATCAGCTGCTACCCTAACTCAAAACATTTCTGATTCTTAATCACAGAAGCTGTTGCACTGAGATCCCACAAAATGTAAACAAAATGCCATAACCATACATTAGGAGTTATCATCCAGCGCCTTTTGCACAGGATCCCGTAAAGTGGAATATTCCTGCAAAATACTGTATAGTAGTTCCAGTTTCTGGTGTGATGTATAAAATATGTTACCCTGCCTGAACCCAGCCTCATATTTTACATTTGGAAAATTTCGCACACTGCCAAAGAAAAATGGCACCAAAAATATACCGCTGGCATCAGGCTGAATCTTCACACCTCCAAAATATTTCAGGATTCTCCCAAAACGGCACGTTTGTTCAACCAATAGAATTTCATCGTCAAAAAGAGCAAGTGATTTTCAACACTTAAAAATTGGTCAATATTTTGAAAAAATAAGATCCACACGAATGGACTGACTATTAGTATGAATTTCTGAAAACAAAGGAAATTGACCAAATTATGATGTAGGAGGGCCCTGCACTAACGTTGTTGGGTTTAAGACTTTGTGCCATTCCTTCTGCTTGGAAGTGACACGATTTCACAGAATTTACATGGGTTGTTTTTTGTTTTTTTTAAACATCCAGAAAAATGGTGGCAGGGACGAGAGGAGAACGGGGAGAAATGATTACGTTGATGTCAATCAGTCAGCAGACCTAACATGGCCGCCTCTCTCCGCCTGCGGGTGCTGGACTCCCCCCTCTCCTCTAATCCTCCATCTTGGCTACACGTCAAGCCGCCTTGTCCAGTTGCACAATATCCCCCCTCCAGGGCAGGCAACTGCATCGCCTCTCTGGCTCCATTAGTGCCACTCCACAGGCATAGTCGGCATTCTCCAGCGGGACCGTCATCGCCAGCCATTGGCCCCCCCGTCCCTCTCAAAAGATCCCTCATTCTCCTCCTTGGTCACCCTCATCTTCTTCCTCTCCATCGCTCTCCTCCATCCATCCATCTTCTTTCTCTCCCCTCCATCTCACGCGTTGGTTTGGAGAGGCTTACGCAACACCCTCATGCACAGTAACAATGCAAAAGAGGAAACTGGAAGCTGACCGGTGATCCCTCCCTGCGATGTTGCTCACAAGTTTTCAAGTCTCTGGCATTATTTCGGCCCTATGCCGAGTGTGTTTTAATTGACCACGGCGACTTAGCCTCATTAAAACGCATCATGAGGCCAGGATGAGAGCTGTAGCACATACCGCCACCCCCCCCCCCGCCCCTCCCCGGCAGAATGCGATGCTTTTGAATAGGAATGACAAGATCAGTGCTGTGAGAAGAAGAGACAAAGCGTAGCTGCGTAAATGTGGCCAGCGTCTAAATGACAGCTTCCACCTCAGAGGTGTTCTTATCCCATTATTGCTCTCTGTCATTTCGAACGCCACGCAGAGTGCGCCCCAACCCACCAAGTACGACCCCCCCGCACCCCCCGGCCCCCAATTCAACGGCTTGTCCTTAAAGGACGCTGACCTCGCTGCAAGTGCCTGCCACAAAAGTACTCTCCAACAAACACGCATGCATGCACACGCGCACTTACACTCATGCCAACAAGATTGGGTAACGCCGAATAAAACAGATGCTATCTCAACGAGTGATCCAATAAACTATGTGAGGCAAGTTAAGACTCCGATCATTCGCCGCGTTCTCGCACTAACGCCATCATGTTTGTTGACTTGTTTCTATAGTAAGCTATTCCGCAATAATACCTGATTTTTTTTTCTCTTTTTCATAATGCAAAAATACTCCAACAATAAAGTCAGAGAAATGGTAGAATAATATATAAATGTATCAACTATGTCAATATCGTTTGGAAAATACAACAATGAAGTTGTAATATCAGGGGAATAAAGTCGTAATGTTAAGAGAACGTATCCAAGTTTTTTTTTTTTTTTTACAATTTTACAGGAAAAAAAGTTGTCACATTGGGAAAAAAATAACTAAAAATAACTGCAACTGTCTTAATTTTCCGAGAATGAAGTTATGATATGACAAGATTTTTTTTGTTGACTCAAATAACGGCAAAAGAATTGTGACAAATAGTTGTACATTTTCTGCAACAAATCCCACCGAATACATTCATCAGACCAAAGTCAAAAAACATCTACGCGGAGTAAAAAAGGGACTGTCGAAAGCTGTAATCCTCTGGCAAATCCTAATATTGAAGACCCGTCTTGCGGTGGCTGAACCGTTTAGTAGCCCTCAATAGTTAAAAAAAAAGAAAAGAAACTCTGATCCAAGTATTCCCTTGAACCTACTTGGCCTGCGAAACATTTCTCACACACACACACACACACACACACACACACACACACACACACACACACACACACACACACACACACACACAGACTCGCACACCACAGTGGACTTCAGTCATCCGCCCACCCTTGTTTTAACGAGGGACTTCTTCAACTTTATGACTTACAGCGCGATGGAAATACAAAGACGGATCCTCATCCTTCGGGGAAATTCAATTACGGACAATTGGCAGGCGTGCAGAGAGGAGGGATTGTAGGAAGGAAGGGAAGAGGGTGTGTGTGTGTGTGTGCGCGTGTGTGTGTGTACCTGTGTCTGTGTGTGCGTGTGTGCGTTATGTTCAGGTCCCTTCCTTTTCCTGGGTCAGATATTGAGGCCTGCGTCTTGACAGCTCATTGGCAGACGCTCTTCTTAGCACACGAAGAGGAATTCTAACAATCCGTTCCTTTGAGACGAGGATAAATAAACGATGAATGCAATTTTTTATCATCATTGAAGCTGTCAAACAAGTGGCTGTAACATTTGCCCTCCATCACTCCTGACTTCTCAGCCGCAGAAATACATTGTACTTCTGGTCACTTGCAATCATTAGTTGTTTATATTGCAACATGGACTCCGCCTCATCTCGTTTTGGCACGGCGACTGGCGAAAAAGTGATAATAATGATGTGTTTATGCTTTGCTCTTCGGTTCTTCCTTCAATTCCCTCTTTGTTTTGTTCAGTCTCCTTTCATGATTCTTTTGACGTGTGTGTGTGTGTGTGTGTGTGTGTGTGTGTGTGGCCAAGCCCATCGATAGCGTTTTGTCGCAGTTACGGCGTCCTCGGAAGGACACCAATGTGCTGTATCAAACAAATTGTGCACGTCGTTGTCACAATCCACATCGCGGGGCGCACAGGAAAGCGAGTTGTGTGCGTGCGCGCGTGTGTGTGTGTGTGTGTGTGTGTGTGTGTGTGTGTGTGTGCGATAATGGAGCGTATCACCGACTTTAACGAGGCAAAAAAATAAAATAAACAATAGATGGTGTCGTGCAACGAGGAGGGTGGGCTCTTCCGGTATTACTGAAGTTAGCAGTGAGATTTAGACACCTGCAAGTCGATAAATATGCCGGTTTTACTGTAATGTGCTTGAAAAAGAGACAGCGCCATGATGTCAGCCTGTTTTACGAGTCTCATAATTACAGTAGAAGGAAGAGCCCTGAGCAAGTGGGTTACTGTCTGTGTGTGTGTGTGTGTGTGTGTGTGTGTGTGTGTGCGTGTGTGTGTGTGTGTGTGTGTGTGTGCGTGTGCGTGTGTGTGTGTGTGCGTGTGTGTGTGTGTGTGTGTGTGTGTGTGTGTCTCCAATAGTTAGTAGAGTGTTATTTTCCGAGATGCGATAGTGACCTGCAAGGTAACATTTGTTTTGGATGGCGACCATTTATGTTGATTCCATTTATTGATCGGTGGAGGTAGTCCGTCTTAAATTGTGTTGTCTTCCCCTCCCCGAGGTGATTGTTCACCTGCCCAAAAGTTCCTTTCCATCGATCCAAACCGCATTGGCAGGCTCAAAAACGTTCATTGCTTGGCTTTGTTTGCAGGATTACCCCACCCAAGAGTGAAACTATATCACCGTATCCAATCCATCTGTGTTTGAAAGCTGTCTTCACTGAAATATTCACAGCATGAAACGCATGAGAAAAGTGCCTCTTTTTTGACAAGGCAGCACATGTGTTTCACATTCGCTCCTCATACAATGACTTTCTCAGCCTCGGCTGCTTTATGTCGAAGTTTCGTCCCCCATTTGCTTAAATAGCAATTGGAAAGAATAAGGCGATTTCAGAATTGTTCCGTTAGTCTTGTCTTGTTTCAAGACAGACGAGACACATTTGATCAAATTTGAGTTGCGTATAATACTGGTCAACAATTCTAATTTTTTTTTTTTCTAGAAACATGTTAGAAAGTTAAGTTGTTGCGGATTCAGATCGGGGCTACGACATTCTTGTTTGGGGTTTGCATGTTCTCCCGTAGCTTGCGTAGGTTTTCTCCAGGTACTCGGGTTTCCTCCCACATTCCAAAAACGTGAATGTTGCATTCCATGAAGACTCTAAATTGTCCCAGCCAGATCCTATCCAAGCTGATTTTGTGCCAGAGGCGGGATACAACTTGGACTGCTCCCAACGGCACATATTGTAGACAAAGAATCATTTATGCTCACACCTGCCGACAAGTAAGAGTCTTTAAATAAACTAACGTGCATGTTTGTGGAATGTGGGAGGAAGCAGGAGTACCCGCAGAAAACCCACTCCGTCATATAGCGAATGCCATTTCCCTTCAGCAGGTGCACCTGTTCCGCGTTTCCCAATCAAAGTCTCGCCGAGTATTGAGGTAATGTCAAGTTTTCAAGTGCGCGTCGGTTTATTGACCTTGCTCGCTCTTGTGATATCTTTCATAGTCGCTCTCGTTAGAACTTTGTCTTTTCATGATTGCGTTTCACGCATTCATTTGAACTGAATAGAAATAAATGTCTTTATACTGCCGGAAAAATCATGCTCATGGTTGCATTGTTGTGTTGTGTGAACTTAGTGGAACACGATGAAAATGGGGGAGAGTGGAGGAAGGTTGAAAGGGGTGATGGGTGGGGGGGTTGACTTGAGGGGAGGGGAGGAGGAGGAGAAAAAAAAAGGTTATTAACCGCTTTATGGCCTGAAAACCTGCATGTACAGACAAAACCCTGAGCTCTGTGTGTGTGTGTGTGTGTGTGTGTGTGTGTGTGTGTGTGTGTGTGTGTGTGTGTGTGTGTGTGTGTGTGTGTGTATGTGCGCGTGTGTCTGCGTGTGTGGGCGTGAAATGTTCGTGAAAGTTTCGTGATGTCACCATGACAAGGCTCATTCGAACTGAATGCAAATACGCATGCGCGCATGTGCGTGCATGTTTGCGTGTTGCTTCCAAGAGCATATTTTGGGTCCGTGCATGTTTGCGTTTTGCTTCCAAGAGCATATTTTAGGTCACGTCTTGAAATGTCTGCGCTCCCATCATCTCCAGCTTCCCCCTCCAGTCGTCACTGTCCCACAATCATCTCATTCAGGAGATAGAGGCCATCAGACTGGCTTGGCTGGTTCCACTTTTGAACCTTAACCTTCTCTTCTAAAGTCATCTCCCTTGCATTTAAACGATGACATTCTTGAGCTCTTGTGACAAGCTATTCCTTTCCCGCCTTCCCACAGGTGATGTGTTGATGGCGGTGACAGCTGCTAGTCAAGCAGAATGGATGCTTCTAATTGAATTGTGGGGGGCAGGGTGGTGCCAGAACAGTCGTTTCCATGGTGGCAATTAAGCACTGTGAGGTTTCAGGTCAAGCTTAATTAGCTTTCAAAGATGAAAGACAGACAGATGAGCATGACTGGACCAGACCATTATTGTGTGCGCGTGTGTGTGCGTGTGTGTGTGTGTGTGTGTGTGTGTGTGTGTGTGTGTGTGTGTGTGTGTGTGCGTGTGTGTGTGTGTGTGTGTGTGTGTGTGTTTGAAAATGAATGTGTCCTTTCTCTTTGACAAAAATGTTCAATAGAGTATTCTGACAAGTTATATTACTACTAGAAATAGTTATTCATGTATACATTGCAATGGTGTGCTGAGTGAATTTGTGATGAGTGATTCTTAATTGTTGTCACCCTGGGACTCGCATTTTCCAATTGTTGCAAAGTCACAACACAACTTTTATAGAAGTAACAAAAACATGTTTTGTTTCAAAACAGCCTCTGAAAACACATGTGGATATATTTTCAAATTATTTTTGTTTAACTAGCTGCCCACGGCCCACTTTTGAATTAAATAAGTTAATGAATCACCCCATATCATAACAATCCTCAGATACCAAATAAATTTGCTGAGGATAAAAATGACGCCCAAAAACATTTTCCAAAATATTGGAATTGGAATAACAACTCAGTGAAATGAGTACATTAATAGTGAGGCAAAAGTTCACGGCACGTTTTTAGCCCCCTTTTTCTTAAAGCAACTGCCGATTTTTTGGAACATTTTCATTGAGGAAAAAGTCATGAAAGCGTTTTGTGCGTAAAGTGGTTGAGGAAGCAAAATTGCTGAGGTTCGGGGATTGAAAGTCAGCTTTGGCCATCCTGTGTGGAGTTTGCATGTTCTCCCCACTCTCTTGTGGGTTTCTTCCGTTTACTCAGGCTTCTTCCCGTATTACCAAAAACCTAACCCATAACATTCCTAACCCTAATTGAAAAACATACGTTAGGTTAATTGAATATTTTAAATTGTCCAAAGGTGAGAGTGCAAGTTTTTACTACGAAGGAATGTGATCTCTGCTATTGGCTGGTGACCAACTCTGGGTGTACCCCATCTCTTGCCCAGAGTCAGTTGGGTTAGGCTTGTGCTCACCCACAACCCTAGTGTGGATACGCCTTTCTAGAAAACAGATGAATGGATGGATTGTGTTTCTCCAAGTAATATGTAAAACTTGAGGTCTGACACAGTTCGTTGTTCGGTGCACTGATACGCTTCTGATTTGGAGGCGTTTTGCATAAAAGACATAAATGTCACAGAAATGTCAAAATAATTTCATCTTTGTGATGACAAAAAAACGATAACAAATGACAGTAGTGTAGTGCAGTGAGTCAGGTTGCTGAAATATGTGATGCCTTTCATTTTTCATGATTCGTGATTGTCATTCAAGTTTATCAAAGGAGGATTCTAAACCTGTGGGCACTATTTTTGTGCCCAGTGCAAGTGTCGCACAAGATGCGTTGGAGATCTGAGCAGGGGTGGGCTAGACTGAGTTTTGGTATTTTCACATGCATCTTGGCGCAGTGAAAGATGTTCGTTTTCCGCCGTTGTGTGTCTGAACACAGTTGACTTGATTCACCGCCAATTGAAACTGCTACTCTCATGTCACAAAACACAAACAGAACCGTGTGTTGCTTGCTAAGCTCAGTGCTTGTGAAGTTTACCAAAGTCATATGTATAGCATGACATCAGACATTTTGTCTGACCTGAGATTTCTTTCCCCTGGAATTCGTATTAAAATCCATAATATACAACCGCGGGGACTTTGGAATTTATAGATTCTACTGTATGACTAAATTCCTCCAGCTTGCATCCCTCTGCTTTCTCTTTCTGGGCGCCAACAGCTAACAGTCACTGCAGAGGAGGCTGTCAGCTCCTTTATTCACAGCTCAATGATAGAAAGCCCACTGTGCGCATGTGCGTGTGTTTGTGTGCGCGTGCGCCCGCATGCATGTTTACGCTGATTGCTATGCATTACCGAAGTAAGGCGAGCCGCCATTAAAAGCTTGGAAAGTGTGGGGCAGCTTAGAGCTGTGACTATTAGGCTGAAAGTTTCCGGTGTTGGCAAAACACAGGGGAGTGGTGAGGCAGATGTTCGTGAGAAGTGTGTATGTGTGTGAGGACGAACAGTAGCAGGTGGTAAGTTTTATTCACCCTACTGGCCCACACTCAAGCTCTCATGGTGGTGGGGGATTGTGGAGCCATTGAAAGCTCAGCTGTTCTTGTGTTGTAATTACATGTGTGAGTAGCACTGGGACACCTTTTAGAAGTACATAATACACTTTGAAATTAGATTCAAACATCCTCATAAAAATCTCGTTATAGGCTCCTTTTTGGTAGCCTTTGTTTGAAAAAACGTTTTTAGTTTTGTGAATCACTACTGTAGTCTTGTTAGGCCGATTGCAAAATGATATGTTTGTAATTCCACAAGTCTATACTTCCAAGATAAGACAGTTGGGAGTGACAGCAGCTTGTTAGGAAATCCAGGTTGTGGGCTACCAGTTATGATAAAACTACTGTAGTTAACATGCGGGCAGTTTCATTGCCTTTGAACTACATTTCCTCTTGAAAAGAAGAGCAAAAAAGAGCTATTCAAGATTGTGTTATGCATTTTCCTCTGATATACAGGCTGGATATTGGTGACTAGACATTGCACCTGCAGAACTTGTAGAAATGGGAGAGAAAATGAGGTTGATGGAACCAACCATCTGGTATATCAGCTTTGGTTGAGTTCCTTCTAAATCATCACCTAAAAGATTGCTGACATTTTTTGCCAAAGCCAATTGCTAATCTGGTCACGTGTACACCAAGCTAAAATCAAGCCACGGGAATATGAGGTTCCCAGCCTGGCGGCCCAGTCGGGCAGGTTTGTCGAGACCAACATAAATAAGAGTCACACACTCCAGCTAAGACAAAAGATGGCCCAAGTGGCTCTTGGGGAAAAGAAGGATGACAGCAAAAAAACAAAAAACAGAAAGGAGAGAGTGTATGTTATTAAATTCTCTTCGTGAGGTCAGTGACTCTGAGGCTTTTAGTGGCTGCTGGGAGCACTCTCCTATAACACCCTGTCTAATTGGTTAACGACATTTGTCATAACATGGCTCTGGCATCCTTCATCCCTGGCTTCATGTTGTTCGCCTCTCTCCATTTCTCAGAGAGAAGACGTTTATGTCGTCACGCTGTACTCCATTCTTCTTCCTTCACCTTCACCCAATCTTTAGCTTGGGACGAGTATTGATTGAAGGAAGGGAAAGCTATCTATCTATGTCCCCGCCCCCTGTGTTTTGTTCCTTTAAGAGATCAATACACATGTGATGGTTCAAAGTTACCCGTGTTCGGTTTTGATGAATATCGCTAATACTTTTGTGCAATCGCCAAACCTTCATTTATGTTGAGGGCATCCGTCAAGAAATCTAAACATGAATGAGGGGGAGGTTGGAGAGTGAGTAGGGCGCGGCCCAATGAAGAACACAACAAGAGTTGATGCAGATTTGGTGAGTGCAGTATTGTGTCATTTCTCAGTGACTAATTCATGAATCTTAATGACTGAAGCCAAGTGTGTGACGATGTTCTGAACATCAGTCTTTTTTTTTTATAGTTTTGAGTCCTAAATTGTCAGGCAAATGTTAAAATGTACAATAACAATTTTGCAATTCCCAAAACAATCAAGAATTTTACAACTCGTGTTTTTTTTAAGAATCCAGGCATTCAATGCCAGGTATGCCTTAATTAAAAAAAAAATCATGTGGTAGGAAAAATAAGTGTCTGGAACCTACCTATTCCTATCTGTGGTAATGATACAATGTGCAAAAATGATGAGTCACGAGTAGCACAGCATGATTGATATAGCATTGGAAAACTGAGATCATTCTCTTTTTGATGATGCCAATAACGTGTTTCTTAAATATGGGTCACTGTGAGTCAATTTGCTACAGTGGATCACAATTGTATTTTCACTCATGGGGGCAGTACTTCATCTCTAACTCAACAGTACATTAAAAAACAAACGCAAAGACCCCAGGGCTGTGCTTTGGGCAGCCATGTTTGCCGAAGCAACACTTTGTGTCATATGACATCAAACGAACAGCTTCAAAATCATGTTAATTTTAAAGTGGCTTGTCACAAGGTAGACTGCATCTTTGTCGCTGCCTTAACGAACTTGGATCACGTTCTTTCGTTGTCTGTAACATTGGTAGACCAGGGAGGAAACATATCATGTTCTGTTAGCACGAGCATTACTCTTTGGAGCCTGTGATTAGTCCCTGTGTAAACTAAAACTGGTAGGGGGCTTTAAGTTTCCGCTCATGCAAGTCCGTCCGTTTCAGTTCGTCTGTGTGTCTGTCTGGACTTCAGTTACCCAAGAAGCCTGCACCAAAAATAACAACACCCTGTCAGGCCTCTTGCAGCTCCCGTCTCACATTGCCCATAAACTTAACAGCTCGCCGCTTTGCCTGCTTCAGTGTACACACACACACACACACACACACACACACACACACACACACACACACACACACCAGGACCAAAACGTTCTGACTGTAGTCAACTGTCTGATTTCGGGAGGGCCCTGTTTGGTCCATATGAATGTAATTCACTCATGAGTGACAATCCATAGTGCAAGTTAACAGCTCATCTTTGTTTCTTGTTTGCAATACTGATTTAACACTCATCCCCCTTCCTGAGACCCCAATTTCTAACCAACCCCCTCGAACCCTTGGGGCTGGCAGCAGTGACCCATATGTGGCATGAAGCGTCAGATATACATCTGAACCCCCTAACGCAGTGTACACCCACAATGCACGTGTGCGCGCGTGCGCACACACACACACACACACACACGCACACACGCGCACACACACACACACACACACACACACACACACACACACAGACGCACACGCTCTGTTCTCTCCCCAAGGAGGCGTAACAGCAGGCTCCACACGTTTTCTTCCTGTAGCATGTATTGATGCAGACATGCTTCCATTCACTCAATTGCACACACACACACACACACACACACACACACACACACACACACACACACACACACAGACACACACACACACACACATGCGCTCGATGTTTTTGTGAGGACACTTCCGAAGCATCGCACAACTAACCCATCGTGTCGTAAATGATCGTTTCAAGCTGCATTTCTGATGAAAAGATGGTGAAAGCCACACATGGACGATATAAAAGAGGCTAATGGTTTTAGCGCAGCAGAGCCTCATATATGTCATAATCTTGTCATGATACTTTCCTAATCCTGCTCTAATCCACTTCCCCACTGGAAAAATAGAATTAGGCTTAACTCTCTCCGTGTCTCCGTTACAAAAGCATCTTCTCGCTGTGTGTGTCGTAGTGTTCCCCGGAAGATGCTCTTTTGTTGTGAGCGTGTAAATACAACAGAGTAAATACACAGAATGCAAACAAAGAAGCAACTGTTTCTACCCTGACACAACAGCGACGTCCAAACAGACAACACACACGCTTGCATCTCGGAGCAGATGGCGGCTGCTGGACAGTACGTGCGTGTTTGCACGCGGATGATCATTCATATGCACAGTGGAAATTAACATAGCTAAAAGCTGCTTGTGCATATGTGTGTTTGTTAGTGTGTCAGTCTTTGATTAGCACTCCGTCGTGGGACGAGGGGGCCGAATGGGAGACCATTTGGCGAGTGTGTGTGTTATTAACATAAGCTCCACTGACTACGGCACGAGGAGGCAACGCATAGAACAGCTTGACTTCGTTCCCTTCAAATATTGCGGCGGACCGACTCCGGCGGTTAGGGTTACAGTAACCCTTTGAACTGTGACAAAAGTCAACCTGTCATGGTCTACCTTGTGCGCAGAGAAAGCAAAAGCCAAATGTGGTTTTTATTCTTCGCATGCCAGCGTTGAGTTGGCGCATCGTGTGCTTACTAATATGATGCCTTGTTTCAATGGTTTGATACAAAAATGCATTTTTGGATCAAACATGTATTGAAGAGTTCAGCAAAACCTACTTGCTGTTGCAATAGAACTACCATTTTCTTTTCAATTTGTTGAAAGGTTTTCTTATTTGTGTGAAGAGTTTTGCAAAAAAAAAAAAAACAGTCAATTGTTCCAAAAAATTGACTTAAGTAATCAGAAAAAAAAAATTCTAATACATAACTGCAATTGGAGGTGAGGTGAACATTTTTGTCTGGAGTGTCGCAGCTGTGAAAATGAGGAAATGAGGTTAAAGAGAAGCGCATGTGTAATGGGGGGCAGGACAAAGAAGTTAGGATGAAAGAGGCTTACAATAGGGTAGCATGAAAAGGCTGCTGGGAAGTTTTTTTTCGCGCTACAGGAAGCGATGATCTTAAAAGATGCACAAAAACTGGGTGTGTGTTTATATAAGTGCATGTTTGTACTCCTGCCCCGGAGCTTTTGGCCACTAATGGCCAGTAAAGTCTTTGTTCCCGAGTAGCGCTTTTGCGCTCCCCTGCGCAGCAACGAGCCTCCGTGACTGCACTCGTGTCAGCGTGCGTATTTTGACTTCGTGTATCAGCTTGTGGTGCTTGATTGCCATCGCTCAGAGTCAGACTCTTGCAGGTCATTGGCTAACTGTTGCCCTGGGAGACGAGTCAGCCGGCCATGATTGGCAGTTGACGCTAATGTGCTCTGACAGCCTTGTTAGTGCAACCTGATTGGTCAATTAGTAACATCACTTACTATGAAACCCCCAGAGAAATATAGAGAAAAAGCACAGCGATGCAACTCTCTCCCGTCCAATCAAATGCATTACGACAAGTCATTTTTATTTGACTTTTTTTTATATTTGTGGAATAATGATTGGGTTTGTTGTTTGTCGCACTGCAGTGGGGATGTCGACAGCTAAAAAGTAATAGAAAGAGTGGTGATTTCATTTTGTGAAGACAATCGCAATGTCTATTAATTATTGATGTGTTCCACAAGAAAGCATTCACTAAGCAAATACCACATGCTATACTAAGTCAAGGAATCCATCGGTAATCCTGGCAGCGAGAGAGCTCGCGCTTTTGAGCTGTGCTGCATTGTTTAAAGGGTCACATTGAAAAACGGATGAAAAAATTGCTTCAAAATCGACCATTTAGCAGGGGGGCAAATGACGAACTTGAATATAGGCAAGGGAACACTACATTTTGATAATTAAGTCATCATTTTACAAGATAAAACTGATTAGCGCGTCGGCCTCTCCGAGCATTCCGGCTTCCTCCCATACAGTATTCCAAAAACATGTATGGCACTCAAAATTGTCTCAAGGTGTGAGTGTGAATGCCGATGGTTGTTTGTCTATATGTGCCCTGCGATTGGCAGACAACCAGTTCAGGGTGTCCCACGGCCTACTGCCCGAAGACAGCTGGGACAGGCTCCAGCACCCCCCGCGACCCTTGTGAGGATAAAGTGGATCAGAAAATGGATGAATTGAGACGGTTGGGAAGCTTGTGAAGTTACGGTTTTTGTCACATTGTACCATCAACACTATAAACGGTTCAGTGGGATTATGAAAATGTTTTTGTATTCTGTTAACAAATATTTAATTGGATTGCCTTAAGATTATAGTACTGTGTATGGTAGGTCGAGAGAGCGAGGGCGGGTGGGGGGAGAGTGCGAAAGAGAGAGAGGGGCAGAGTGGCCTGTGTTGCCAAATTGTAGCATTTAGGTTTGCATGGGAATTTTGACATTCGCAAGTTGACAATGAACTTTTTCTCATAAATGTACAGATGCAGTGTGTCACTTACTCCAAGTCTTTTCTTGAACACCTTACAGAAAGTGACAACTGCAGTCCTCTTGCCTGGCATTGTAGCATTTAATAAAGTTGTCTTATTTTGAAGGTCAACCACTTAATGAGCTTGTGATGCGGTCGGCCCTAGCTGAGCCAATTGGCCAGCTAATAAAGTTATATTACGGGAGGGGGGTGCGGGGGGACGGCTGACCTGCTGCTTGCACAGAAATGCCACACTCCATGTGAGTTAATAAAGTTCTGCATGTGGTTCGAATGGCAACAATGCAGTTACTATGGATGCCGCCGTGTGCTGATGTATTATTACAGGAGGCATGTTGAATGTGGGAATTTGTTCAACAATTCAGAATAGCCTAAACTGATGACACGCACTCTTTCGGCCACACACAAGCAACATTCAAGACTGTGTCTCTTCAAAAAAATAGAATGGAAGCTTCACTATTCAACACCAATCTTCTTGTTGACTTGGAGACAATCGAGACCCAAGTGGCGGTCCGTCATAAAAGAAAATATTTGTGCATACAAGAAAAAAAATTGAGAACTATTGACATGTTTTGGCACCTCCACAATCTACTGAGATTTTATACAAAATGTGTACCAGACATTAGGCTTGATAAAGGTAAAAAAAAAAAAAATACCATTTCTAAGTACAACAAATATTTTTTTTAAATGCCACTCTCTCCTGTTTAATTGATTTTTTTTAAATCAGCTATTAAATTTGACCTCATTCCACGCACATGTACCGAATGATGCGGCCAGTGAATACTTGATTTGGAGATATTTAGTGCAAAAAGCCATCTTGAGTGTCTCTTTAATTCCCTCAGTGTGCTCCTCCTTCACAGTGAATGCATCAGCTTATGTGTTGTGTATCATTTTCGATACACAATACACATTTCATTTGTGCTGAGATTGTCAAGGGGCAACAAGGCAGACTGGTGGTTCGCACGTCCGTCTCACAAGCGAGCGATGTACCCTAACTCTCGCCCAAAGTCCACCGGTCTAGGAGATACTCTGTGTGTGTTTGAGTGCATAGTCTGAAAGTGGGAATGAGGCACTGCAGGGATGCAGGTTGCGTATGTGAGATGAAGGCGCAGATATGAGATGGAGATGTTTGCAATGAATGGAGAAAATGCGCATGTGGGGAACAAAGAGAGGGAAGGACTCGAAACTGCAAACGTGTCAATGAATAAGTGGGCTTCATCCATCTCTCAGCATCTCTACACTGCGCTCCTATTGGAGAGACAAGGGAATGCAGTTGTCATGACATGGCTGCAAGGTCAGACCACACACACAAACACACACACACACACACACACACACACACACAAAATTATGACGTTTTCTGGAAGAATTGTTGATAATCTGCCAAGCTGCTGCTTCTTGTGAAATTCTCTGCTAGCCGCATCGCTTGTGAGTCAAGCTACCGCCGTATATTTAGAAATGCACGCAGTGTAACGTTGAAGTCCGTCTGCATTCTGCTCCAGGTTGTCGACGCCCGATTTGTTCACATTTTGAAATACGTTCTCTCTGAAGAAATGTCAGAAATAGAAATATTCTGTTCCAGAATCGAACTATTTCCAACATAAACTGTGATACAATGTTAAAAAAAAAAAAAAAATGCTACTACACTTACGAGTGGCCGGGAATCAATTTGGCCGGGTTCGGTCCCACAATGGCGTTTCTAAGTGTGCCTGTCTACCATAATGTCAAAAGAAAAAAACCTTTGTCATAAATAGTGTAATAAACAGGTCAATAGTATAATAAACAGGTCTCTCAGTCTTACCTTTGATAACCAGTGAGAGTGAGAATGGTTATACAGTACTACATTCTTAATGATCTGAATGCCAGTCTACTTTCTTACATGCCATTGACTGACGAGGCATACGCTGCCAGAAAATTTTTGATCCATTTTCAGACCTTTGGAGGGATCCACTTTAGCGCATTATATCCTTCAATTTACTTATTGTGTGTTAAATGTAAGTTCTTGTTTAATTAAACAATCAAAGCGGTATGATCTTCAGAACCCCGCAAGTCTCCTTTTCCTTGGTTTTCCGTTGTTGGTCGGGTGCCTTTGATGGAAACAACTTTCTTGAAACGGCCAAATGATTTAGAGTTGTGGCGCCAACTTTTGCTTTGGCATTTGCTTGATATCCTGCGACATTGTTTTTGTTTCATTTTTACGTCGTGTAGAGAGGTGGAAATGTTCCAACAAACCCATTACTGCACAGTGTTTGTATTCTTCGGTGCAGAACCAATCATGCGCTTTCCATGAACATTCCCACACACACATTATGCCAGTAGTGAGTCGTGAATTCAACTTGTCTAACTTTCTTTAGATTTTATAATCACGTCTCCACCTATAGACTGGACACTGCTAGCTAGAGCTTCTATGTTTACAACAGGACCCCAGATGTCTGAAGTGTAGAATAGCGTGACTTTGGGCTGGCTTTCCCATCTGAACACTGCTGCGCTTGATTTGTGCAAACTTTGAAGGAAGTTTGATGGCAAGCAGGAGAACCGCATATTGCCTTCCTTTCGAAATGTGTGTTTGTGTGTGTGTGTGTGGGGGGGGGGATAGAGAGAGAGAGAGAGAGAGAGAGAGAGAGAGAGAGAGAGAGAGAGAGAGAGAGCTGATGGCGAAACTTGCAGTCTGGTAAGCAGGGACATTCCCCTCTCTATTCCCTCTCAGTGCCATGGAAACCAGACGGGAGGGCTATGGTGCCCCACAGGAGCCAAATGAGGCGGCAATAATGCAGCGCTTAACCCCACATTGAAAAATGACTTCATTCTCTCATCAAAAGAGCAGTGCCAAACGCCCCGCCACGCTTATGCATGCACATCCGCACGCATAAACACACAAACATGAATGCAAAAGTAGTTGAAACGCGCCGTGGGTATTTCCCGTGATGAAGGTGCGAGACAGTTTGCTGTCATGTGGTTCTCGTCACACACACAATTTTAGCCTCTCATGCTGCAGTGCTAGCAAAGCTCTTTGCAGTATTTATTATGCATTAACAATTAATGAAATAATGCAAGGTCATTGCAACACAAGGACTCCGTTCGTCCGATTGAGTAAGTTAATATTCCCCACAACGGACTTTTATCCCTCGATGACCTTGTGCACATCTCTGTGCAGATTTGCGGGAAAGAACAAAAGATGCTGAACTTAATTATAAGAAATATAAAAATAAACTTGTATATATTCTCAGAACAAGCAAGTGACATTATCATACACTATGAGAAGAGAACAGGAGTAACACACAAGAAGAAGAGCATATTCAATTCTACAATAAATAATGGCTTTAAAAAATTATCCAGAATATTTTATAAAGGAAAAAAATATTGTTATTGATAAAATGACAGATGTAATGAATGAATTTAATGAATATTTTTTCACGTTGGTAGCGCACCGGTGAAAGAAATTCCAGAGTTCTCGAAAAATTATTTGCAGATAGAATTTATTGCAAAACATAATCTTTTGAACGAAAATCAGTACGGTTTCAGAGCGAAAAGGACAACATCTATATATCTTCAATATCTATGTTCATTAAAAAAAAGAAAGGAAAAAATGTACATGCATAATATTCATTCCTTCATCGATAACACTTTATTTGCGAAACGTCTATCTTAGCTGAAAACTGTCAAAGGACTGTAAGAGGCTATAGTAGATATTCAATCAAAAAACATTCAAAATGTATTCATTTACCACAACGCATGGGCATCTCTTGACATAGCTTCTTCTAGTCATTTGCCACTTTTCATGTGTCATTACCAGCAAATAAATACTTACCCACGAAAATCACTCCACATTTTGCCAGGTTGTGGGTCCTTTTTGGATTATTGTAACTCAGTACATTTGTGTGGTTGAGAGAGATGCACAAACATGCACAAAGAGACATGCCAAAAGGCTTTTTAGATGCTGCTTCTCTTCTTGTCCTCTGGCTCTTTGCTCACTTTATGCTGCCTTTGTGTCTTTCTTACATTTGTGTCATGCAGTGGACTGTCTGCTTGTGTGTGTGTGTGTGTGTGTGTGTGTGTGTGTGTGTGTGTGTGTGTGTGTGTGTGTGTGTGTGTGCGCGCGCGCGCGCGCGCGCGCGCGCGTGCGTGCGTGCGTGTACGGGACCCAGAGAGACTTGAAAGGTGCTGTAATATTATAAGTTGAGCCCTGAGGGTAGCTAAAAGCTTTTAAAGACAGACTGTTGACAATGTGGCAATCAGGCATGACATACAGACAGACGGACAGGCAACAGAGTAAATGAGAAGGCAAAAGTGAATCAAATGAGACTCTGGATGGGTGGGTAAGAAAAAGGTTGATTAAAAAGAATGTTATTTCTATGGCGTAAACAGTCTTTGGGCTTTCCCCTTCCCTGCTGTGTGTGCCCGTGTGTATTTGTGCAATTACAGAGAGGTGCCTTAGTATGTGTATATTTACCTGTGTAAGAGGGAATGTGTGTTTTCCTCCCGAAACCACTTTGCTCAATAATCTGTCTCGTTTGTTTACATGGAAGGCAATATGATTGCTTGCATGCACGTGCCCAATTTTGTGTGTGTGTGTTCTCCTTGTGTGAAAGCCCTTTGAAATGATAAGCTTGTGTTATCATTGGTTACACACAGCCGAGTGAGGCAATGTGAGGCAGACACCTACAAAGACGTGGGGGACAAATGAGCACAATCAAAGCGCCGGCGGCCCATTTCAATAAAAAAAAGGAACATGTAATGTGAATAAAATCATTACTAGAGGTGAGGGACTCATTGTACTTCTACACTGTGCTCTTCTTATCATGATCTATATACATAAAAGGGATGTTGACCAAACCAATAAAAAAATAACAGCTTGTTTACTCAACTGCAAAGAGGAGCAGGCATCTATTGGCGCCAGGGGGCTTTGTTTTATGATGGACAGCAGAGAAGGGCAGATCGTCGCGAGTCGATCTGGTGACCGGCGGGGGTTTTGTTACTTTGGCAAATGCTAAATGCTACATTGGTTGACAGTTCAGCAACTGTAAACTAGTCAATGCACTCACCATTATCCAACCTTTTTTACTCGGTTCGAGCAGCATTTGGAAACTGGCTGCGTCCTTTTCACACACCCGTCCGGTCGTATATTGTCACACTGCCATCAGAAAAGCTCAGCTTGCAGTCTAACCTCTGACCGCAGGACTACATTTCCTGTGATTCTTGGACATGGAAGAAGGAAGTAGTTCTAGTTTTGGTTTGAGAAAAGAGACGCCTGCGAGCAACTAGATGGCGGATGAGAATATGAACATGAATGTTAGTTAAATAAGAAGGAATTTAACATAATGTGGACCTCTCGGGCCCACAGACTGCTATGATATTGTCCCCGTATTGTAACAGTGGTAACTCGCCGCCAGAAATAGCTCGCAGTAGGCTAATAACTACATATACCATGAATCTTACACCAAAAAGCAAAAGTAATTCTTGTTCTGGTATGATGAAACCAGACGCTTGCTAGTGATTAGATGCACATTTGAATGAGAATGCAAACGTAAAAGAAAGGAATTTGAATTCAAGACGATGAATTGAAAAGATGACATCCATCCATAAATGCACTTCAAATTACAAGATGCACTATCAATTTATGAGAAAATTAAAGGATTTTAAGTATGCGTTTGGGTATGAAAAGTGCAGTATATCGAATGTTTATCCACTTTTTTTTCTTGAGTTTGTCAAAAAATAAAATAAAAAATGGATACTGACGCCTCTTTAAGTAAAGATGAAGTTTATAACCAAAACAAGGGACATTTTCTTTTTTGGGGTTGGGGGCAGCAAAATTAGGTGAATGATGGATTTAATCTAAAAACCAATAGCTTCCTGCAACATAAAAAAAGACAAAGGCAACACAACTTGAATGCTTTTAGGAAAGGATGCCGTTATTTTATGCATAATATCATTTTAATGCGGATCCATCCATCCCTTCTGTACACACCACTAAGGAGCTGGAGCTCATCTCAGCTGACTTTGGGCAAAAAAGAGAGACAACACCCAATCAAATACAGGTCACATACCACACTGTCTCTGAGTGGGAAGTGAGCCCACAATGCCTGCACCACAGTCAGGCGAGTGTACCGCTACACTATTAGCGACCACAAAGTATCCAACAGAGTGCAAATAAAATCATCAGTTAACTCTTTTCCAGTCTAAATTGGGTGTTCGCTCATGTACTGTTGATGGGCATGTCGCGTGTGATTTACTGAAATTGCGTTCTTTTACTGAGATCCGAGTGAGTGCTGAATTGCACGTTCAAAAAAATAACACACTCTGTTGGCAGCAGTTGTAAAAGTGGCGAAGACAACCCTATACCGAATAAAAGAGGATTTTGTGCTTAAGGTTGATGGTTTTCTCGATGGAACATTTGGGAGAGCACGGCAAGTGCTAAATGCAGGTTGAAGTGATAGAATTGGAAGGCAAACAAATATTACTGAGTTACAGAAAAGAAATCTAGTCTTCAGACAATTCTGGAGAAGCCACCGACCTCATAAAAAAATAAATGTTTTGTTGAACTCATACTGACACGTCTGACAACTGTTCCAGAGGAGGCCAGCACCAGACAATTGTCACAGTACAGTGAAAGGATCCAGATGCAAGGAAATATGTAGTTGAAATGAGTTTTCTTGAAGCGATATGGCATGACTCCGTTCTTGTGACTAGCCGGTTAGCCTGGAAATGAGTTTTCTTGAAGCGATATGGCATGACTCCTTGTGACTAGTCGGTTAGCCCAAAGATTATTGTGTGTTGTTTTCTTCTGGTGCACCATTTAAGGACACAAAATAAGCCATCACAATTAATTTCAGATTAGATACATCACATTGCTCGCGCTAAGTAATGTACGTGTTTGCATATACTCTTCCCACACACACATTTTGCGCGTGTGGGAATTATAAGCGGTTGGTAGATCAGCTTCCACATTTGTTTAGATGAGCAATGAAGTTTTCGCCCATTTCTGCATTTGCAAACCTTGAGTAAACCAGGCCTTTATTGTCCATTGAGGAAGTCTTGCCTATTTGAGTGAAATGGACTGTATTCACCATCCACTTGGGTAGAGGTCACTCTTTGAGGAAATTGGGTGGATGAAGGTCTTGGGTGGGTCATGTAGGTGAGCATGTGTGAGAGCAAAGTGATGACAAGAAGTTGGACGCTGTTGTCACATATTGTTAACCTGTTTGAGAAGCAACAATTGCTCAGCAGGCCCCCCCTCCCTCCCCCGCCACCCCTTTTTACACTCAGGCCTCAAGTGCTACATGCCACTATTTAGAATGTTCCCTTTTTAGTCGGACACCTTCAATGTGGCCTCCAAAAACGCCTGTGGTTACAAAGAACCAACATAACCTTCTCGACCAACACTGTTCACACAAGCACTTGAGTGAGAGTTGTGCTATTGTACACATTGTCTACAACTGATTGTCTCCTTGCTGCTTTTAGCACGCCACTTCCTGTTACCGTTTGTCAATCAAGTCGTCTCCAAGCCAGTATGAAGGCGTCTTTACGTTACATTCCCTTAAGTGCAATCTGTGCCTCTAGGAGCACAGAGGCAGTCAGTCAGATCGCCTCCCAGATGCAGACATGTTTTTACCACGCTGTGAACTGGCAAACTGGCAGGTCGCACAATTTTGTCTGTTGTCAGCCACGGCGGTTAGAATGCGTACTCCAAGCAAACCGCCATTCCTGCTGCTGGAAACATTAAGCGTATCACTTCCTGCATGTGCTCCGCAGCAGTTTTTTTTTCTTCCTGGAAATATGTATGTCACTTTCAAATAAGACGCATGAGGTTGATTTGTGGGGACGTTGACGACGCAACATGAAAATAAAGCAAAGTTACCAAGCAACCGGTAACATATAAATTGACGCAAATGAACAATTTTCTCCTTTAAGAAACATTTGCCCAATTTTGTGGTTTTCTTCACTTTTAACATCATTCTCATGGACAGGGAAATAACAGATGACCAAGACCATCGAGTCAGAAAACCTTTATTTAAAGAGTGTGACCTGCATGCGGACTGCATCTGACTGTAACAATTTGAACTGTCACCTGATGCCCTGTATCCTTTCTGCCAAGAAAATGAAAGTGAATCTTCTACTGTTCATGTTGCAGACTAAGTCACATTGAATGGATGAGTTGACTCCAGTGGTTATGATGTAATGCATTGAGAACAGCCGAGCGGTGCATGCGCAATTCTCCACACGCTCAAACTTCCTGTCTCACATACATGGAAAATGTGCAATGAATGTCTCACTGAGACATACAGTAGAATGCAAAGTGACTCAATAATTGTTGCTTTGATATAGTAATCGTGTTGGGAAAATTGCTGTTGGAAGGTCTTTATGGACTAAATATGGTGGACAATTCCTAATAATTATGTGATGGGAGTGAGGGGGGATACTGTTTTACTAAAAAAACGACAGGGGTTGGCATGTTAATGCTGCCCATTACTGCGTCATTCTCTTTTGCTCTATTATGCAATTGTTCCGTGTATTTTAGAGGTTAACTGCGGTATCATCTCGAAAGTTGAACGTCCCCGACATTAATTTGATCAAGGGGAGGCTTATAATCTTAACATGGGGAGAGCAGCACCCCTGCATCAACCAGTTACAATCTTAGAACCATGACCGCACAGCTCCAGAAGTTCCACTGAAATTCATCTCATTTGAACTTCTTTTGGTTTAATTGACCAACTGTGACTCGTTTGCCTTTTCAGTTAAGTATGAGCCAATGTGACTAACATGACAACAATCAAGACTGCGGTGAGGTGCAATGGCAGAGGAAAAGAAGGAAGGAACAAGGAGGCAATTGAGGTTGAAAGTCAATAAAACTCAAAAGGAAGTGGAAAAGAATGCAGGAAGAAGCAACGGCGTCTGATATGGGGCACGGGCGACGGGAAAGGACATCAAGACAAAGAAACTCAACTCATGTTGTAGAAAGGAAATGAGGAAAGGGGAAAACTGGGAAGTGGAAAACCGAGGGACCTGAGTGACTGGTATTTTTTTTTTCTCCATTGTGAGACGAATAAAGGTTTTCTTATTATTATTATTAAAATTTGAAGAGGAAGGAAATATCAAAGAAATATCTGTGGTAAAATCAGGAGAAAGACCGGAGGAACAAGAGCAAATACATTTGAAATACAGGGAGAACCGAGAAAGGAAGTGTGACCAAATGTGTGTGTGTGTGTGTGTGTGTGTGTGTGTGTGTGTGTGTGTGTGTGTGTGTGTGTGTGTGTGTGTGTGTGTGTGTGTTTGGAGTGAGAGGTCAGTGTCTGTCTTCACCAGTATTAAGCTTCAGCCTTATTACAGCTTCATTACATCAGTCCACTTTATCCATTACACACACACACACACACACACACACACACACACACACACACACACACACACACACACACACACACATAGTGACTATATAATACAGTATAGACTCTACGTGCACAAACATAGACTTGTGCAGACTGGACTATGTAAAAACAGGCCCCTTGTCCATCATTTTCAGAAGGATCAGGCCTCAGAGTGAGGTATCATGTTAATCACTTTAAAAGTGTGTATTTGTGTGAGTGCGTGCCTGCGGCGGTGGGTGGGTGCTTGTGTATGTGCTTCACAGCTGTTCAGTGCATTACCCACTCACATGGACACTGCTAATCTAATTTTGCTAACAGCCCTCGAAAAGCAGCCGAAAGCTTAACTAGCGCCCCTTATGCCCCCGTCGCTGGAATGTATGCCTGTCAAAAGTCACTCGTCAAGCTCGGACGAGAGCATATTAGCTATATTTGGAAGCGCCTGTAGCCAGGTGGCTCGTGTTTCAAACCAAACAGCTTGTCTCATGCCGTGGTTGGTCAACGGAAGAGTGGCATCACTTAGCTCCGCAGCCGCCCACGTCAAATGCCTTTACTTGTCCTGTGGAAATGAGGTGCGCGCTGCGAAATGAACCTCGACCGCATGATTTATGGGTCAGGGCTGAAAGATGTTTTGAGAAAAAAAAATGGACAGAGTCCCTAAATTACATTTTTTTTCAAATGCTTAAACTCTAATAGTGATTCATTGTAACTCTTCGTATTGATCACAAACCCACTCATTGACGTTTGCAAAAATCGGTTTTCTCATTTTGTAACAGACATCTCACTGCCTGACACTCAATTTCCAAGTGATCGACACAATCCTTGTAAAACTGCACGCATTTATGGCTATTATTTACACTAGTCCGCCACTTTGCCACAGGGGAAAACTGTTTTCGATAATTCGTTCACTTTAATTGCAGTCAGCCTAAGCACTAGAAATAAGCCACAGGTAAGCTGTCGACGTGGAGTACAAATGGGGTGAGCAGGAAGGGGGACAAGACTGAGAATTGGACCAGGCCAAGGTAGAAGAGGTGGAGGAGAAGAACAAGAAGGGGAAGAAGGAAGGAGAGCAAGAAATAGAATTACTGATGACATCAGAATTACAATAGTGGATCATGTAAGCAACCTTGGAATGACCTCTGAGGGATGACAGCATATAGACTGACTTTTTTTGCCCCTCTCCATTTCTCTCTGAAATTACTTTTTTGTTTATTTGTTTTTGGTGACTGACATTTTCGCGATCCTTGACAGTTAGTCAGCTTGTGTGCACAACGAACCCCGCTGTACTTTCTGCGCCAACAATGTGCGCGCATCCTCATTTCAACATCTTTGAGACTAACTGGAAATGGGTTTATAGTTACAAGAAAAAAAAATTGCCTTAAGTGGATATAAGCACATGGATAACAACAGCAGCATGAATACCAGATTCAGACTGTTTTCTTTATTAGAACACACTGAGGTTGACATCAGCAAAAATAAATAAATACATTGATTTAATTGGTCATTAGGAGATAGTGGGACGAAATAGTAAATCGTCATTGGGGGTACCAGCAGAGGGAACAGATTTAAGGCTTGACCATTTATTGAAGATTCAGTTTGCAGTTGGGTTGCAGTTTGCAAAATGTGATGAGCCAGTGAGCTGATGAGAGGAGTGACATGATTGATTTCCGATGAACACACAGGTTTTCTTTTCCTGGGCTTTCCAAATGTGAGGTAAATGTCCTGTATGGATTGAAAAAAGACACTCAACTTTACAGAGGACGATTGACTTCTATTGGAACAAACAAACAACTTGACAAAACATTTCAATATAAATTTTATTCAAGGGGTGAGTCCAAACTCAACAAACTTCTGAGGACGCTGCTCTCCGAGCTAAAAAATTGAAACGACACAGACAAAAAGCTCTTCTTGGATCACTTTCAATTGTCTCGGTGTGTATAAAGTTATGTTAGTCGAGACAAGCGAGCATAAAACAATTTGGGGTGGGTGGGTGGAGGTATTCTTACATGGCAAACAGAATTGTTGAATGTAAAG
>NW_017805497.1:453345-528345 GCF_001891065.2 Hippocampus comes | reverse complement strand
CCAAGTCTAAATATCATCATCAGAAGTGAGTAGGATGACCGTGTCATATAGAATCTATAATTACTGCACATCTATCCATTTCTCGAGCGTACAAACGACAGATGTATTCCTCACCCATCTATAATTATACGTGTAAACATTTGGGATGATGTCATGCTCGCAGACCGCTGACTAATGTGTCTCTGGGTTAAAAAGAGATGTAATGAACCTCAGACTACGCATGTTCTGGAGCACATGCTATCCAAGTATACAAGATCATCTTTTTTTTTTTCACCGCACAAAAAATCAGTAAACTGCAGAAACAGTTTTGTAGGCTCAAGGCTCAACACAAAAGAGTCAGCCACTAACCCGAGAGATTTTCATATATATTTTATATAGATTTTTTTCACATTTTTTTTCTTCTAGAGTTCCTAGGAGCAATCAAGCAAGGCACACCTCTTACCAAAAGTCAGCCTGTGAGGTGTTAGAGAAGATGAATGAATGAATTAGGGCTTTCAATGCCTAATAGTGAGAAGTGCAGAGTCTCTTTGTCACCCCTGTTAAGATACAACAAATGGTCTGTTTCCAGATTAAGGGGTGAAAGTGCCACAAGACCAGCGCCGCAATACACAAACATACACGCGCACTCTCTCACGGATTGCCCACTTAGCCGTCCCTTTGCTTGTCCCTCACTTTAACCTGCAGCTACGCTTAGCAGTTATTACACTCAGGGTCAAGTGTGATCCTACTACTTATCTGCATCAACAACTGGAAAGTGCATGCACACTCACACACACACACACACACACACACACACACACACACACGCACACACACACACACACACACATCTCTCGGAGGGAGGGTGGGTTGCCAGCCTGGTCACCATGCATAGGTTGTGGGACATCCCACAAGGTGTCCAGCATTGGTGCAGTCGCCATGGCAACCGTCATACCTGACATTTTAAGAATTAATGTGGCGATTGAAGGATGCAGACAAAGAGATTGGGTGGGGGTGCACATTCATCATTCAACAGACAAGTCAATATTAGTTGAGAGGAGATGTGTCTACGTGCGTGTGTGTGTGTGTGTGTGTGTGTGTGTGTGTGTGTGTGTGTGTGTGTGTGTGTGTGCGCGCGCGCGCTGGTTCGCCTCAAACAAAGGTTTTTAAGATCTTTAATCACCGTTTTTTTGTTTTTTTTTTGCAAGATTCATCCCGTGTGGCATGGTTGTTATTTTCACGATGTCTACTACACAGACGTGACAGTTGTCTGCAGCTCCAAACGCGCTTGCGACGCTTTCTAAAATCCCTTGTTTCACTTTGCCTTCTCCTTTTCCTTTCTTGCCTCATCTCCACCCCCTTCATTGTGACTCCATCCCCTCTTAATTGCTCACTCTCACGCCAGTGTCATCTTTGCAAGTCCACTTGATGATGCTTCTCTCTGAATGAGCCGCAGATCCCACACGCACGCATGTTACACACTCTTCCAGGACATCGCATCTTGTACATGTGCCCAAACCTCTCCATCCCAACAACTTCGTCCTCTTTTTTTGTCGCACGCTTTTACTTTCTTACTCTTTGCAGCTCTGTTCTTTTCCCATTGACACATTCTTACACTTAATAGGATTAAGGTCTGCCAAAGGGATTTGAACAAGATGATTAGTATACTGCTCTGCCAACTTCGACCTGCACCCTGCCACACACGAGAATGCTGGTTTGTCCCTCATGGGAAGAATCTCGTAACCGTGAGGTCACAGACAAAAGATTTTCAGAAACTGTATAACAGTAAGCACGGGAGACTGTGTGTGCGTGCCTGTGTGTGTGAGTTGTGTCCAGTTTGAGAGAGGGAGCCGGAGGAGGATGATGAGTGGTGCATGTGTGAGAATTGAGTGGTGCTCTTTCATGGCCAGGTCTCTTCGAAGACACACAGGGCGTCAAAAGCCTCTCTCACTCTCAAAAGACTCTTTAGAAAAGCAGCACTAAGCTCTTCACATGGGAGACCTGACACTGACACACACACACACACACACACACACACTCTTTGCGCCACCAGAGATGAAAAAAAAAGTGTACAAGGAAAATTAGTCATAGACATAACAGCTTTGTAATTCTGCAAAACAAGTACTGATTGGGCTCCTTTCCATTTATAAAAAATACAAACTCAATTACAGAAGTGAATGGTAAAAAATAATTTTTCCTGTCACTTATATTCCACACCCATTTTAATAACTTTGCAAATGAACAAAAAACGTACGCACATGATATCTTTCCTCTTTTATTCCAAAAGCTGACAATATCAAACACTGTCCTCAATAAGACCATTGATAGGGAATATCTTGCTCCTCTGAATTTGTTGTTTTCTTCATAAATAGTCCCTGTTCCTCCATGACACTGCTGTCCTCGTTCTTTGTTTTGTTTTTTTACATCCTGTCGTATTCCGCAAAGGCTGTATAAATTAACCAGCCTCTCTTCTTAATGATGTCAACTTTCTCTCTTTAACGGTATTGTACTGAGCAGTCAGGTCAGAGACGAGTCCCGTTTTACCATTTTCAATAAGCTCTATTTCTGCTTCCAATTTTATCATCATCATCATCATCATATTTTTTTTTTCTTCTTGTCATCCATTTTTTTTTTTTAAGGTTAAGACTGACCCAATGCAGTGTAGTTGTGTGGATTTCGAAGGGGTGGAGAAAGTGTGTGGCAGTATGTTTTGTCAGCATCTTGTGTGTGCACTTCCACTTTCAGAGGGGGTTCCTCGCTTGGCAGCATGATACAGTTCCTGTGTGGCTTTCATACCTCCGGCTTGATCAAACAAAAAGCCAGACACACACACACACACACACACACACACACACACACACACACACACACACACACACACACACTGGGCACAGTTGGAGCCGCTTTTAATGAAGGTAACCTCCCACTTTAGGTACACGGAGATTGAGAGGGGGCGGGGGGGGGGTCAGAGTTTAAGGGTTAAACCTCAGGGAAGTTTAAAAAAACAGGCCAAATTAGGAAGAGGAAGAGTGGGGTGAAAGAAAGGAGAATGTGGAGGCGGGAGAGTTAAAAGTAAGGGAAAGTGCAAGAGAGGGAACGTGTGCTTTTGACATTCGCCCAAAATGTTTTCAAAGAATATGAAATTGAATGGAGATGCCTTGGAGGCAAACTGTAGAGGGAAATCCACCCATCAGACCCTAAGAAGTCAATTTCCTAACTGGAATAAAACTGGGTTGATTCCCCCAGAATACTGACAAGGCTTTAAAATCGCACATTTACTCCCAATGTCAGTCAAATGAATTTGCCCCAACTACTGCACGCCTGTCAGTGTAAGCGTGTTTGTGTCTGTGCACATGTGTGCGTCTGAGTGTGTGTATGTTACTTTTTCAGTGGGGCGAAAAGAATATATGTCCATTTCCAATCATCTCTTATCCTAAAATGCACATTTGAGATGCATAAAAATCAATGTTTTATCTTCTTGCCCTGTGTTATGCAGCGTATTTGTAGACCACCCCTACATTGCAACCCATCGGGTCAGCCTGATTACATGTCGGAGATTGTGAGGGCATAATCATCTCGCCCGGAACTTGACCTCATTCCGACGGAAATATTTGCCTGTCCCTCAATCTCACTATGTAACGTAAATTGAGAGTGAGAGACGCTACGTACGTGTTCGTGAAAACACGGCAAGTGCATCCGGTGACACCACAGATGATAGTGAGGCTTGTCCGCACCTCGAAACAGACATACGCGCTTCAACAGGCACTTCAGACACGTTGGATTTCTTCATCAAACTGAATACAGACAGTAGCTTGCAGAGAGCAGACTGTTTATTTGGTTTTAGAGGAGCAGTGGTTAAAAGAGCGTGACTGCTTTCAAAGCCCCTCTGGTCCTGGAAAAACAGTGTCAGGATACACTCTGTTTGTGTAATCCAACATCTTTTGTGTAATCCAACATCTTTTCTTTCAAAGTCAACTCAAGGCCCGTATTGTGGATTGTCAAATGGGCAAAACTTCGAAAAGTATATTAGGCTGCATGTATTGACAAGAGTTAAAGAAAGAAATGACTTATTTTCCGCATTATAAGGCGCACCTAAAAGCATTCCATTTTCTCAAAAGCCGACAGCGCGCCATATAATCCGATGCGCCTTATACATGGATCAACATTCAGATTTCTTGGACTTAGCATTTTAAATTTTCTGTAAAGAGCTTTGTTACAGCTGCAGCGATTGAGCGTGCCATATAAAAAAAGCTGTATTGTATTGAATTGTATTGTATTGTATTCCTTTAGCCTAGCTCTATCTAGTGGATATATAATGTAACTGCAGCCACTATTGTAGCTTCTATTCTACGCGCCTTATATGTTCCTGTTCCAAACATATCTCATCAGTGATGGGACATCGTGATTTCCTAGGGATGTTGTAAAAGTGATCATTTGAAAGCATAAACACTCTCAGAGACATTATCTGTTTCTTACTTTGTTAAATCATTGATGATCATTCTTGTGACAAATCATTAACATGATCTGTGTTGGAATGTTCCTTTCTTTCCTTGTAGCTTGTTTAATACGCCAGTTTTCTTGAAGCGATGGTTTTCTTACATTATGTCCTTGCTCCCATGCTGTCTCATGTGTCAATCAACACCCCAAAAAGTCTGTGGTGTTTTTCAGTTCGTGCTTTTGAGTTTAAGTGGACCCACGTGACCTTTTGAAACTTCTGAATCCTACTTTATGTTCGTAACATTTCTCTTCATGATTCATAAGTGTGAATATATTTATTAGAGTTCATGCAGCTGTAGCAGTAGCAGCAGGTGCATGAGGTGGAAAATACCTGAATGCCTAATTGTAAGATTGCAGACTCAGGAATGTAAGGAATGTCACTGGGCATTCGGCGTTCGCCGATTAGCGCGCCAGAGGTCATGGAGCAGCAGTCGGGGTCAAGAGCCGGAGGTGGTGGTGGGTGGGGGTCAGTGGTGAAAGGTCAAATAGTCTGTCTGGAACGTGGCTTGGATTAGCCCGACGGCTGACGACTCAAACACACGGAGAAAGAACTGCTTCTCCAGCCTTTTTCCGTTGAGCATCCAGTTTCTGTCCTCTTGTGAAGAAATGCCGCTGTAATATCTTCCTTACGTCTCCAAGCAGCTGCATCCGTTCTCAGCTATACAATCTCATTGACTTGCCTTTATTTATATCCGCACGCCTCTGTGCCTATGATGATATGATTAACACCTCATTTGTTGACTATTATAGCGCACACTCATCGGCACCGACGGTGGTTGTGTGTGTGTGTGTGTGTGTGTGTGTGTGTGTGTGTGTGTGTGTGTGTGTGTGTGTGTGTTACTGAATTAAGTTGCAAGTATTTCACTTTGCTGCAAACAATGTTTTTAGCGAGGCCTGTCTGTGTGTTTCTGTGTCTGTGCGTGCGTATGAATTAAAACAAAGTGGCCACAGCATAAGTTACACTTGCACAAACAATTGTTGCAAATCGCAATCAGTGAGTGCTGTGAGAGGCCGCTACCCAATTTGACATCAATGTTGATGGGGGTTCAAATGTATCTTTCTTCATCTAACTATGCCATCAATGTATAGTGACAGGCAGAACAATTATATGCTACTCCAAGACAATCAACCTGTGCACTGCATGCACTTTTAGTTGATTTTTTGTTGAATCCTGTGTTGTTGAGAATTTCTTTCTCATGTAAAATATGCGCCTTGGCTCATTAAAGGTTGGGAAACACTGCATCATGCTCAAAAGTTGATTTTTTTCTGGGATTTTTACAATTTTTATCAAAAGCTGTGGCTTAGTTAAAGTGGCTGAAATGATAACTCCGTCAGATGTACACCGTCATTCTCTTATCAGTCTTAGGGCAGCACAGTAAGCTTTCCGCCAATCTGAAGTCACTAGTGCCCCCTAAAGGCTGTCTGAACATTTCCTACTGTTTACCTGATGTTGGATTTTCCACAGCCAAATAAAATTTGTCCGTCTGCACAAATGCAGATACTGTACTGAACTTAGACCCCCTGCCGTGTTGATGGGAAGGAGTGCTTTGTATGCCCTGCAGCTTTCCTGCTGCATTTGCCAGAGGTCCTGCTATAAACAAGTGTCTCTGAGATGGCTCGGCTTTAATAACCCTCTGCCCTCTGTCTTGTCTCTTTCTCTCCATCTCTCTGCCTGCCCTTTCACTCTGTCCAGTGATCTCAGCGAGAACCAGATTCAAGGGGTTCCCAGGAAAGCCTTCAGGGGAGCTGTGGAAATAAAGAATCTGTAAGTTGGCGCCACTTTCGAGACTCGTTGTGTGTGGGTGCGTGTGTACGTGTTTGGGTGTGTATTGTGTGTGTGTGTGTGTGTGTGTGTGTGTGTGTGTGTGTGTGTCTTGCCCCCATGTTTACTAATGTGTCTGTGCATCAATATTTAATTGCCTTAAATGTCATGTGCCTCCTGCTTGCTGTATTGACTGAACATTAATACCCCTGTGGATGTGTGCGTGCGTGTGTGCGTGTTCGTGTGTGTATGTGTGTGTACGTGTGCGTGCATGCATGCACTGTGGACTTAACTGGCATTTGTTCAATCTCTGTTTTGCCTCAATCAGAGTTATGATGATTCAAGATAATTGTTGGTGATTGTGGAAGGTAAAGTAATTTGCACAGCGGTCTTTTTGTAAATATGTATTGTTCAACAACAGATAATTTGGTTGAAATATTGTGCAATTATAATAAATGGACAAGAAATTGTCTGCGTGTATGCAAAGAGAGAGCGAGAGACAGGGAGAGAGAGAGAGAGAGAGAGTGTGTGAGAGGAAAAGGGTAATGCATATAAATGAAGCTTCATATAGAAGAAGAAGGAGCGCATAGAACAGGAGGAAACCAGCAATAACGTCTGCAAAGAACAAAGAGCTCTGGAGACAAAAGGCACTTGGTTTGACTTTCACCTGCATGTAGTCTTCTCTGCAGGGCATATTAGCATTTTAGAAAACACAACTTGTCTTTTTTGTGTGCGCATGTGTGCAGCCAGCTGGACTACAACCACATCAGCTGCATCGAAGACGGAGCCTTCAGAGCGTTGCGCGACCTGGAAGTACTGTGAGTCACAGTTTATGTAGGATGCTGTAGGTGCACACAACAGAACCTGCAGTTAAATTCATGCATGTAGTATATCCCGTTTGACCTCTATTGTCAATAAATTTAGAGTTGACAGGCAAATTATCATACGCGTATGTATTTTTAGTCTTGATCATAATAACTGAAGTTGGACGTTAGCAGATGGCTTTATGTTTCCCTAAACGTAGTTTTAATGCTGATATTAAAAAAAAAAAAATCTTTATTTTTTTTTTGTTATACATCAGGTTTTTGAAATATTTTCATTTTTGGTTCTTAAGTTTGACCTATAAAAGCCTGTGCAATCCAGATTTTATCAGATGTTGGAATTTATAGCCATGACGTTTCCAAAAAGAAAAAAAAACCCACCTGTTTGGCCAGTGTCATGTTCCTGGAGGCAAATACTGTGCTTGATTTGGTCAACGTCTAGATAATCTTAGAATCGTGGAAACCGAGACAAAAATAAATAAGGAAGCGACGTCAAATTGTAAAAGCCTTTCAAATGTGGATGTACTGGCTTGAACCATTGACAAATGCACCCTAATGCACAAGCAGATGAGACACATTAGGCGAGCTGTGACCAATGATAGGCATACTATCCTACTATGAATTTAAAACATATTATTGTGGTTTCGTTGCGATCTGTCTCGAAAGAACACACGGAATCAAGTCATGTGAGAGTTAATTGCGATTTTAAAAACAGAAAAAGTCATTAGTCTGTTGTCTTATATTGAATGTTGAGAACACAGCTAATGATTTGAGCTCTGTGTGTTCTCAAAGTGTCTTGAACTTTGACACGAGCCGGCAAAAGTCAAATTCTTCAATTCTGGTGAAGGTTTAATGGGATTTTTTTTTTTGAAGCGGGGGTGTTGATAGAGGATGTAATGATCAAACTTGTCAACCAAATGTACTAATCGTCGCATTAGTTGTGCTTTGGATATTGGCTTGCATGGGTTCTGCTGATTTTTTTTTTTTTTACGACTGCCTGAAATCATGCATGTGTCGGAAGGGCAGAATCTCGGATATAACTCTTATTATGGATGTCATGAGACTGTGCGCCGTTATATTGTGGATACGAGGCAGGCGTCGATGATGTCAGAAGGTGTTTGCCTAGGCTGACCACCAATCAGCGCAACGAGGCGGAATTTTATGACGCTGAAAAGGAAGTGGAAGGAGAGTGACGTTGTGCTCTCTCCTCAGCACCCTCAACAACAACAACATCAGCCGACTGTCAGTGGCCAGTTTCAACCACATGCCCAAGCTGAGGACCTTGTAAGTTACACCATAGAGTACACAACAGCAGCCCCGGTGCTATCTCACCCGGCTTGTTTGTACAATTGATTGCTTCATCTCACTTCTCCCCCATCGTGTACCTGCCTTTGCCTTTGCTGCACATCCTCAAATCTATTGTTTCTCTCCCCCCCTCCCCACCTTGCCACTTTTCTGCCCGTCCTCCCCGCTCCACCTCATACCCCCAGTCGCCTGCACTCCAACAACCTGCAGTGTGACTGCCACGTGGCCTGGCTGTCGGAGTGGCTGCGGCAGCGCCCCCGTTTGGGACTTTACACGCAGTGCATGGCCCCACCGCATTTGAGGGGCCACAATGTTGCAGAGGTGCAGAAGAAAGAGTTTGTCTGCACAGGTGAGTTGGATTATTAGCAACACAGGTTTGACTCGGATGTTTCGGGTTGCTTACCTGCACGAAGGCACAAGTATTTACTGTTGCTCTGTCCAATGCTTGGAAGGGGGAGTTGCTGGAGCCTAACCCAGCTGACTGTGGGCGAAAAGTGGGCTACACCCTGGGCACATGTAGACCATACTGCTGCCTGTTTCATTTTATTAAAAAAAAATGTTTCGAATCACTCCGTAGCACAGTGAAGGAGTGGTTCCTGAACAGTCTTCCCCCAAATTTAGTTTAACATTAGACTAAATTATCCATAGGTGTGAATGTGAATGTTTTTGTTTCTATACCCTGGGATCAACTGGCAACCAGTCCAGGCTGTACCCTGCCTCTCAAACAAAGTCAATTGGGAAAGGCTCAAGCTCACCCACACCCCTAATGAAGACAAATGCGACAGAAAATGGATGGTTGGACACACTGTAATAATATATTGATCCTTTATATTCTGCACAGTCAACAGAAAGAAACATAGTCAAATTTCCGTCCGTAGTGCAGATTATATGATGGCTGTATTGACTCTTCCATGCTCTGCACAAAAATGTTTGCTTTTTCTTATTGTCTCTTCCTTACTGTCTGTCCTTTTCAAGATGCGGATGAAGGCAAGTATTCAAGTTCCCATCGTATACCTTGGCTTCAACCACACACATTGCACCTGTGATTGGACCAAACATAATTAATACAGAATACAGGCATCTCTCCTTCACGTTCTGTTGTTCAGCTCTTTCATTCTCTTCTTTTTGGTTGAATTCCCATGATGGGGATTTATTGACAGGAGAAAAGCATAATGTTGAGCATGTGTCTCCGTTTAGGTTACCAGTCGTCGTCTTCGTCCTGCAGTGTGTTACAGTGTCCCGAGTCGTGCACCTGCAGCAACAACATTGTGGACTGCAGAGGGAAGAGTCTGACAGAAATACCTACCAACCTCCCTGAAACCATTACTGAGATGTAAGACTCGCACGCAGACACACTTCACTGCACATGAGACTCACGGGCTACTCTCAAATAACGTTCAACACATACTCAGCAATGGGGATAATTCTCTGCTCTTTCGCTACGTGCCGCTCTATACCAAAATGTGTCATCTGCGGTACACAGTTTTCGCTCACAGCTTGTCTCTCTCACTGCAGTGGAATAAAACCACACAACTGTGAAATGAGAAATCCCGGTCATGCAGCTCTTCTCTGATTAAAGACAGTAATGACGGCCTGAGCGAGAAAGAATTAAAAGCTCAATCTGAAGGACGAGGCAGATCATATCTTTATCTGAAAGCACGGCGCCTAGATTTAAAGTGGCAGAACCTGACTCGCGACTTGAGAAACCACTGGGGAGACTGACTGAGCTGTGAGCGGAAATCTCCTAGCCCGTATGAAATATGTGGAAGCTTAGTTCATGGGAACCCATTCTAAAGAAATGAATTTGGTGTTTAAGATGTGTATGCGAATGGTAACGAGCAGACTTGGAATTGAAGAGGAGAATGAATGAGCTGTGTGACATACATTGCCACGTGACTTGATTCACTGTCGAGCCTCACCACTGACGCTATAAACTCACGGGGAATAAGTCGACAGAATAGTTGCATTGTCCAAGTTCTGAGAATTTCTCCAGAACGCTAGCCTCAAATTTCAGTGTTTTCCATTTTTTACCCATAAGAATAACTGAATGGGAAATAATCATTGCACGTTAATCCAACCTGAATTAACGTGCAATGTTTAAAGCAAGGGTCACCCGGGTCGTGCCCGTGGGCACCAAAGGAGTCGATCCTTTGACGCTAGTTAAACGGAGGATTTGTATGGCTGATCCTGATTTCAGTTCAAACGCTAACATTTAATACAACGAGATACGCTTGCTGAAAAAGATGTCCGTGCTTTCGTTTGTTCAACCTCTGCGGCATTCAATGTGAGAGATGTCACTTAATATATTTTCAGTGACTGAATGATAACATTTTTATTGGCATTGGCCTGTGTCACTCTTGCCCGTAAAATGTGTCATCGCAATTACAATGACGTCTTATAAATGCTCATGCTTTGAATTCATTGTGGGGATTTAGGCTCAAAGATTAGGTCTGACTCAACAAGGCCCAAAAGGTAACCCATCTGTGACTTCTGTGGGAATTAGAAAATACTTGAACGGGACTCAGTTCAACTGATTTTATGTCACTGCTGTGCTAAAACGTGATTAGGCAAATAACCCTCTCTTGGGCATAGCCGTGAAACACCAAAGTCTATTTTGGCACATGGTGTGGTCTCAGACACGTCTCCAGTGATTTGTTAAAACAGGTCTTGTACTGGTACAGAGTTATTGTTGTAACACAATACAAAATAAAAGAATGCATACTTCAGTTTATGACAGGCAACCACGAATATTCCAGTGCTCTGATTGCAAGCACACATTTGGCGTCTTAAAACACACCACTGGCGTTTTGGAGCCATCGTTTTACCACTAATGGTCGGGGTGGTCAAAATTCATGACGATGGATCTAATAGCGATGATCTATGTGCAGAAATGATGAAAATAGGAGATGATTCCTTGCCTTTGTGGGATGAACTCTTGTTTCCTGGCTCCGCCGCCAAATCCGATCAAAATCATTCAAATCCGCTCCACAAAACATTTTCTTCCAATGAAAATAAAACTGCCATGGTGGAGGCACAACAGCGCCGTGAATGCACAGAAATGTGATGCAGTGTAAATGTAAAACAAACTCACTGGCAGGCAATATTTCACAGTCCAGTAGTTGGCTTGCAAATGGTAGCTCTCATCACAGTGATGCGAAATGTTTTGTAAATGCTCTGTCACTGGAGCCCCTCCCTAGACTTTGGCAGCCATCATCAAAGGGACTTAGAGTATCACAAATTATTTGCGCAATGCCGGCGGCCTCCAAAGCACCCTCCGTAATTAAGAATAGCGAAACAATTTTAATGTCAAATGATCATCCGTCAATGATCTGTGTATGTTTGGTTCCAGACGATTGGAGCAAAACGCCATCAAGGTGATCCCAGCCGGGGCCTTTTCTTCTTATAAGAAACTGCGAAGAATGTGAGTAGAAGGGGAGATGTTATAATAGCACTGACCTGTATTACAGTCATATATACACTGCTCTCCGATGCATTTTTTTTTAATTGCAAGTTTTTTTTTCACTATTGTGCTTTCTACAGCGACCTGAGTAACAATCAGATTTCAGAGTTGGCTCCTGATGCTTTCCAAGGTCTGCGATCCCTCAACTCTCTGTAAGTACTCACCATGTCGGACCTTTATTAAGCAATTGACGTGCATGTGTTTTGGCCAATCCAGCAGCCTCACTCACAAACATGCACTAATAAATAGCGGAGCAAGTTTTGGATGACTCACAAGCAATCGGATTGAACCCAGGGACAAATGTTTACACGGCCTGTCTGATAGAGGAGAATGTGACCTGGAATTGACTTCTAAATATTTGGAGTTCAGGCGGGGAGACTTCTCCACAATGCGTCGGCGTGTCAAGTAAACGCGATCGAGGCAGATATTTGATGGCTAATCTCCGTGGTCTTTTGAGGAGAACGACCTCATCGCTGGCCCAACGGTCAGGTTTGCGTGTGAAGCCGCGCAGAGGCAGGCGAGAGGGTGGGAGGCAATGCGGGGTTATTGTGTGAAGGAGTTATATTAAGATCTCGTCTCTCCAGAATCAATAATTCATAAATGCGGAATTGCTGAATGGAGGCTTCTGCCACCTCATTACACTTTCACCACCCAGCCGACGAATGGGACACCCACCTTCGTGCTGACACATCACTTACAGTACGACTCCGACATTAGGCTGCTGTACGCCTACATTGCGTGTTTTGTCGATTTAAATGAGCCATCGATTGTGTCTGTGCTGCGCTGTTTCCCAGCCTCAGGTTTCCCAGGGGTTGCCACTCAGCACAATGAAATAAAAAGACAATTGGAAACACATGTCTGTACACACGCAGCATCACGATAACTGCATTTGTGCGCTAAGGTATTTTGTTGAGCAAGGAGTTTGTGTTCTTGACCTGCGTGTGAAGTAAGCATAAAGAGTCTTTTTTTTTTTTCGATGACAGAGTACATTCCTCACGGCGTGATGGCCGGCAGATTTATAGAGGCTTTTGTTTCACCACTCAATATACTTTATGTCTTAAATATGTTGACGTGAATAGAGGGGTTGGCATGTTGTCAGAGCTTAAAATCCTGGAAATGGAAAAAAGGCTTCTTTATCAAGGGTTTTGTTTTGCCATGTGTTCTTCCCTGCGTGTTTTTGGTTGTGGTACCGTACTGTGAAGGGATCTTAACAAAAGGGGAGTTTGCATTTCTCAAACTGCGAGTAAGATTTGAATGTAGCCTCAATTCGCTCCTTGAGTCTCTGAACAAAGCTACCCCGCTCACTAACATGCAAGAAACATGCTTTGTGCGAACGTGCACGTGAACAAGCCAACCTTAGCGACGGCTGCGACATTGCTAGCATGACTTACTCATGATAAGAGTGCGGCAAAACACAAAGTGTTACCTGTTTGACGTTGAAGTTTTTGGAATGTACACTTGATTAAAAATCAAAAAGAATTGAGAATCTTACCTGTCGAGAAGATTCGCATTGGTACTGAATCCTTAGCATGTGGAACTCCACCTTTGAAAGACAACTTCTACATGTAACCGAGGTGAGCTAAAGTGCTTGTCGAGTAAGTGATTCACACTCCCTGATGCCTTAACGAGATCTTTCCATTTTTTGACTCCCATTTGAACTTGTGAGGACAGTTGTGGTGCGTGTTCAAAGCCCAGCGGTGGCTGTGGCTGGGCCACGCAGGATACAAATGTCACAAAGACTGAAAATGGGATTGTTTTTGCTATTTTAACACCGCCCTCAGTCAAAACAGTTGGGAACAGCACACATGAAATCCTCTATTTTGTCGGGCTTGCTCAATCATCAACTAGAAGTGTTGACAATAAAAATGTAATGGTCTTACCTGATGTTTACATGACAGGTTTGTGTATTTTGGCATTCACTTACTAAAATTATTGCTATTTTCTCGCTATGTTATGACATTTTTATGACATCTTTCTGTGAAGTTTAAGAGAGAAATAAAGGTGGATAGTGATGTTCATTTCTGCCAAAAGAGACCTTTTAGTAAGAGATGGATGTGAGTGGAAAATATGACGGTATATAACCAAAAATATAATAAACAACAATGTCTGATATGCTACTGAGGAATGCGAGTAAGTTAATTTCCCAGAAATAAACAGAGCGCTCCGGACAAGATCATATCTCGTGTTATGATTTCTTTTGGATGTGGAAAGGCTAGCGCATACTTCTGATGTCGAGTACTATATAAGCAACTAAAGAAAAACATTTATGAGACATTTTCAAGTGATAGTTTTGTATTTTTATACTAATTTAATACCTGGCAATGGACACGGTGAGCATATAGATGCTGATCTTGACATTGAAATCATCAAATCCCTGTCTCAATGAATTTACGAGTATGAATGGCAGACGATTTAATAACTGTCCCAGTGCCTTGATCACTCATGGCACGAGTGTTGCCTTTACCCTCCACCTTTATATGTATTTATTAATGTGGTTTCATAAGCATGTATACCCTTCTTATGTGGCTACGCTCATGATTCGCCAATCACATTGAAATTCATTTAAATGGGAGTCAGCACACACCTGCCACCATTTAAAGTGCTTTTGTTTAACCCCGAATAAAGTTCAGCTTTTCTTCTCGGCTTTTCCTCACATTTTTGCAATCACATCTTACAGCAGAAGTAATGAATGATCTGCAGACAGTTTTCACAGTATCGGAAAGCTTTCATTGTTCATAGGTATCAAATCAGGAAAAGGGTACCAAAGAATATCTGAGGTACGGTAGTATTCATACCATAAAACACCGGGAAGAAGGTCAACAGCAGGTGAGAAAAATACAGCAAAATCGTGACATTGTGGAGAACTGGCCATCCCTCCAAATTGATTTAAAGATGAGAAGAAAACTGGTCAGGGAGGCCGCCAACATACCGACAGTAATGTTGAAAAAGCTTACAAAGATTTCTGGCAATTACCGCCTATTTATGGCACGTGACAAAAACCTCCATCTTAAGTCTTAAACCTCCTTTTACAAAGGGAAAAAAAACACTTGAAATCTCCTGAACTCGTGTGGGAAAATGCATTATGGTCCAATGAAACCGAGGCTGAACTATTCGAGCCATAATTCATAAAAACGTTTTGGTGCAAATACAACTCTCCTGATCTCCTAAATAACACCACACTAAAGTACTGTATGGTGGTGACAGTGTCATGCTTTGGGGCTGTTTTTTCTTCATCTTAAACTCGGACCGTAGATAAGGAGGACAAGGAATTAGAACCAGTTGGAAATAGCAGTCGGTATTAGTAGAAAACCTTCAGGCTTCTGCTAGAAAGCAACAACACGCGAGGAACACCCGACGGGAACATCTGAACTCGATTTGGGAGTTATCTGACAGAGGCATTTTAATTGTTGGCAGTTGTTTGCTGACTCCTATGTAACATGAGTTTGAATTTGATCGGATAATCCTGAACACAGTCACATACGCAGTTATTGTATACACATGATTTTTTTTTTTTTTAATCTGCAAAATGTCTTTTTTGAGACTCGACTGGTACTCGTAAGAGAGAGCACACAACTGCTACTCTGGCATCCCTTCACTGGCTCCCTATATATGTTTAGTTCTTTTTAAGATCCTACTATTCGTTTTCAAATCTTTAAATGGCCTCTCCCCACCTTACTTCTCTGAGCTCCTCCACCCCTATGCACCTGCGCAATGTCTCAGGTCTGCGGACCAGACACTGTTAGAGGTGCCAAAAACTAAGCGGAGGCTCAAAGGGGATCAAGATTTTTCTGTTGCTGGTCCCTCTCTTTGGAATGACCTCCCACTGAACGTTTGTCAAGCCCCCTCGCTACCCATTTTTAAAACTTACTCTTTGGCTTTTGACCCAGCATGAGACTTGATTTTTAGTTTGACTGTTTTTGTGATTTCTACTGTCTTGGTTATTAATTTATGGTTTTATTATTTGTTGTTGGTTGAATTATTTTTGTTCCATGTACAGCACTTTGTATACAGCGGTGGTTGTTTTAAAATGTTCTATAGATACGGTTGAGTTGAGTTTTTTGTATCCATTGTAGATATACCGGTAATATACATCATCTTATTAAAAATCTGAATAATAATCTTTTTTTTTTTATGTGTGTTTGTTCTCCATAGCGTTCTGTACGGCAATAAAATAACAGAGATCTCCAAAGGGCTGTTTGAAGGGCTGTTTTCGCTGCAGCTATTGTGAGTAGACGCACATTCCCGCGTTTTTATTTGCATGCACTTTACAACTGAAATTCAGCTGAAATTGGTCATTGCGATGAATGAAATCGTCGCAGCTGACCTAATAACACGGGAAACATTCATTGGCGAATCATAACGGAAAAGGCCATCATTGTCATGATTCACCAAATTTCAATGCACCTTTCCTATCTTTCAGGTTACTGAATGCGAATAAGATAGCGTGTCTCCGTGTGGATGCCTTTCAGGACCTCCACAATCTCAACCTTCTGTCACTATATGACAACAAGCTCCAGACCATCGCCAAGGGAACCTTTGCATCACTGAGGGCCATACAGACGCTGTATGTCAACAAACTCTTACCGTTGAGCAAAACAAACTGAACACTACGCACTCGTAATTATCTCAAGTAGATGTGTAGGAATGTTTGGTTATGCAATACAATACAACTTTATTTATATTTCAGACCAGACTTGTGAGAATCGTCACAACAGCTGCAACTGGAACAAAGCACTTTACATATACAACTTAAAATCACAATAATGCGACAACAATGTGGAAAGAGTAAATTAAAACACAAAGTAATGATACCAACTCACATACACTCGACACCAGAATAAAAATGTGGCAAACTCGTTTGAATAATAAAAATATGTTCAAACGAGTTTGAAAAATGGACAGCATTTAAATTAAATGGAATTTAATTTTTTGTGGCATTTTATTTGGAAAAAAATGGTGGGACTATTACAGGCTTTCTGTGATCTGGATTTTGGACCCTATTGAGTTAAAAAAAAAAAAATAACCAATCACCAAACCGATTAGAAGATGGACCATTCCATATAATCCATTGAAACAAACTTCTTTACTCAAACTGCAGTCAACCCCGCTATTCACCGAAGATTGGCACTGGACTGTCTTTACAGATTTGCATATAATTGGACATGCAAGAAAATATACTCAAAAGCCTGCACCAACTAGAGTATTGATACACAATTATTTTCGAAATGAAATCACTACTCTGTATTAAATAGAAAACAAGTAATCCAAAACAAGTATAGTGGCATCCGCCAATACTTTGTGCTTATATCATGTAACACAAGTACATGATATGATTCACAAACCTTTGCAGGCCAACCTTTAACCTTTTGACAGCTTTCATGAATTGTGTATTGATGCTTAAGTGCACTCTGTGTGTGTGTGTGTGTGTGTGTGTGTGTGTGTGTGTGTGTGTGTGTGTGTGTGTTTGTGCACGCGCGTGTGTGTGTGCCGCAGACATTTAGCTCAAAACCCATTCATCTGTGACTGCCACCTGAAGTGGCTGGCCGACTACTTGCAGGACAATCCCATCGAGACGAGCGGCGCCCGCTGCACCAGCCCTCGGCGGCTGGCCAATAAACGAATTGGACAAATCAAGAGCAAGAAATTCCGCTGCTCAGGTACGAATGAACACACAACGTGACAGACCTCCGGGGTTCATTGTTCTTCCTCTGACTGAACATTCACCCACGCACACGCGGGCAATCGTGATATTCAAACTGACAAGCCCAACCCCCCCGCCCTCTTGCTCTCATACTGTTTCTTCCTGCTTGGGATTTTCCCTCAGACTTTTTTTCTGTCAATGTACACACACACACACACACACACTTTTTTGAAATACAGTCATCATTGTGTTGTTTTCTTCACCTTTACTCTCTGTTTGTTTCCCTGCAATAGCTAGAGAACAATATTTCATCCCAGGTATTGTACATCAAGCATGTGTGTACGTGTGAGAGCGGAGTGTGTGTCAGCCCCTCACGGAAAAGTCCTGCTTTGGAGTGCCTTGCTTTCACTACCTTTCCAATTCTTGGCGCAACAGTGCACATTTTTCACACAATGGTGCAACTTATGCTACGTCCACATGTATGCAAATACTGCGTACGTTCCCCACCATTATTATTCCAAAAGAAGCATTCTTTCCATGTGAGCTTGCAATTTCTACCAGTTAACTGCTAACTGACTTATCAGAAGCCTGAAAACGCAACACTGGCCCTTCTGTTCCTCAACATCATGAGGAATAAGATTGTGTTTGTACTTATGTGGCCTTATGCTAAACAACTTTATTTTTTAATATTTTTTCTTGAACAAGTTAGACTTTATTCTCATAATATTAATACTATACAGGTCAGCGACTGTCCACCCCAGGCCATCAATAGGAATCGGCGCTTGTTGGTCGTCGCCCACTCCCCATAATGGGTCGATTTCTTTGATTTTTACTTTTGCCCTCATAATCTTTTCTAGTTTTCTCCCTCTAAATGGAGATGTTCAAAAGTTTTTTAGAAAGTGTGTTTTTCAAAAGCTTAGTTTTTATTTCCCAAGAACAATTTCTGTGTGGAAGAAAAGTCACACTGAATGGAAATATGTGCATTTTTTGTTTCAAAATGGCTGTGTTTGTGTGAACTCACGTTTGAAAGCATCCGGAAATTATCACATGCAGTATTAATCACACTTATTGCACCCATTCTAATGACAATCGTGACAATTTCCTTTGCAAACTTTGCATGCCAGACTTTCTGCACACGCACGTGGACCCGTGGAGCAATTACAAAAACTTTTTTAACCAGCAGCCCACTTCACAGGCACAAATGAAAAGACGTCACGGCCGTATATCAGCTTTGGCTCTTTTGTCGGCTGTGTAACATCAAAAGGTCGCACGCTTGCCGTGCACAGAGGGGTGCTGGGAAATATGCAAATCTGACATCAGTTGTAGAGATGCTGCTGGTGGTCATTACTGCAGCATTCAGCACAGAGAGTGCAGTGTGTGAGTGTGTGTGTGCGTGTGTGCGTGTGCGCGTGTGCGTGTGTGTGTGTGTGTGGTTTGGGGGGGGGGGGCACGCGTGCTCGTGCGTGTGATGTAAGTGTGTTTTCACTGCAGTCATTACTGTAACTCTGAAGCTCAGCCGGGGAACAGAACCAGATAACACACGCAGAGAAACGCTGAATATTTTAAAATTGAAAGTTTACTAACCATTCAGACAGATCATTATGAATACAATCCTTATATGCGGCACAATATTTTTAATTCCGTTGTTGTTAGCGGTTTCAATCATTGAAATTCTGCATGTTGTGAATCATTTCACTCGGTTAACTTGTTAAAAGCAAAACGTTGTGCAATGCTTGCACGGAAGTGTGTGTGGATTCGATACATCCACACAATTGAAGCCGAGTCTATCCAAGAGTTGTATTTGATTGAAAGGCAGCTGTACATTGAGTGAAAATGTTTATTTTTGTGGTTGTAGAGCAAGCGAGTCAGTGTGTGTTGGATGAAAGTGTCATGTTTTGCCAACACACCCACACGTTCAAATGAATTGCCCGAAACAAAAATAATAATGAATGAATGAATGACAGAAAATCCCTGCCTGTAAAAACAAACTGAGGCCAAACTTTATTTTCTCCGCTTTTTATCAGTCTGCTTCCTGCTTGAGTGAATAAGTAAATTCCCTTCTTCTCTCCCTTGTCCTGCCTCTCTCACACACTCAGGAGTACACCATGTCGGCTGTAAGTAACACGCACACACAAAATAGACGCCATTTGGCGTCAAAACGCACCTTACTCTGTCCTTTGACCTGACCCCTGTGCCTCCCCGTGTACGTTTATAAACAAGATGAAGGTGGCCCAAACATGCAATGGTTCATCTATTTTTCTGTGTGTGTGTGTGTGTGTGTGTGTGTGTGTGTGTGTGTGTGTGTGCGCGTGTTCCTAGAAGACTGAGCTTCACTTGGTTTCAATGGCGCTGTAACCCTCTTCCCACTCCTACAATCTCTTCTACTTTCTGTTTCTTGTACCTGTGAATCCAGACGTCTTTCTGCATTCCAGAGTTTGCTTGTCACGCCTGCTTCCCAGTTCCGACTTCCTCCCCCTCCTCCCTCCATCCCTCGTCCCCTCTTTCTTTCCTTCTTGAACTCCTTTCCTTTGCATTTCTACCAAACTGACTGGCGTCTCCTCCCATCGCTCTCTCTTGACAAGACGATTCTCACAAGTTTGGTCTGAAAACAAATAAGTGGAGATGGTGGTGAGATTTGTCAATGCTGCCATGATGCTTTATCGTCCTAAAACTGAAATAAGAATAAGGAATTGAACCTTAATTTTTGTAAGTGCACCGATTTTTAATTGGGCAATCGCACACCAATTTCCATCGACCCTAATTGAATTGAATCTATGTAGCGGAATGTTTTTTGCCACAATGTTATCATACAAATAATTCGATTCATAAAACTCTTGTGTTAGCAATACTGTACAGTGGAACCTATTTGACCATATTTATTTTACGATGAACTGGAGGCATGACACCAGTTGTAATCAAAGCATCTCACTGTTCCAACATCCATCCCCAGGGCACATTAAAATTGGCCTTGTGACACAAATTTCTGTGCAGAATTTCTTTTTTGGGGGGGGGCTAGCAAACTTTGTGGGGAAATGACTCTTCCTGTTCCTCTCCTTTCCCTTCCTCCCCCTGTTCTTGGCTCGCTGCCACTCCCCTCCCCATCCCGTGTTCCAGCGGAGGAGCAGTCAGTCAGCAGGTTGTTCCTTTGTGCTTGATCTAACCATGTGGCTGCCAGGTTCCTAAAAGTGGAACATGGTTCTGTCAAGCACCATGGAACGGCCCTGCCAATCCCTACAGCATGGCCAAGGTGCAAGACACAGCAGTCTGTCTCCCACAACCGTGTGTGTGTGTGTGTGTGTGTGTGTGTGTGTGTGTGTGTGTGTGTGTGTGTGTGTGTGTGTGTGTGTGTGTGTGCGTGCGTGCGCGTGCGTGTGCGTGAGTGTGTGACACGAGCGCCAACAAGCGCAAGCATTTTGATTTAAACTTCTGTGTTTGACAGGGTGGAACGAGCTTTGTATGTATGGGAATTTTTGTTGACTTTCGAGGCGATTACCGGTCAATGCTGGGGTTTGACTCTCGCATGCTGGTCTTGCTGGCAGCTCAAGTGACACTCCGCTTGCGATTGTAACCAGGTACGGAGGATTACCGCAGCAAGCTGGGAGGGGACTGCTTCGACGACCTGGCCTGTCCCGAGAAGTGCCGCTGCGAGGGCACCACCGTGGACTGCTCCAACCAAAAGCTCACCAAAATACCAGACCACATCCCTCAATACACTGCCGAACTGTGAGTCACTTACAAAGTGCATCCATCACCATGTGGCTTTCCGAAGAGATTGCATCAGCCTTCATCTCCTTCTCCTTCTTCCCTGTGGTTCTCCTCTCAAGCATTTCTGTCTCTTTTTCTCTCTCTCTTTCCCCTCAGGCGTCTGAACAACAATGAATTTACTGTCCTCGAGGCGACAGGGATCTTCAAAAAGTTGCCCCATCTGAGGAAGATGTGAGTCAGGCATGTCGCGAGTCTAACTGGAGCATAGTAGCAATACAGAAGTCACGTACAGGTCATGAAGAGAAAACAGTCGTCTTTGCAGAGGCTTACTTCCTCATCTCTCTCGAATGTTAGCTGGTTTTCCCCCTGTTTGCGCCCTCAAATGTCTCACATGGCTTTTATGTTTTCTTTGCTCTTCTTCTGCTCCTCCTACACAAGTAATCTGAGTAATAACCGCATCACTGACATCGAGGAGGGCACTTTCGAAGGAGCTTCAGGGGTCAATGAGCTCATTTTGACCTCCAATAGATTGGAAAATGTACATCACCGCATGCTGAAAGGACTCGGTGGCCTGCGCACACTGTGGGTATACACGCGCGCACACACACACAAGCACACGCGCACACACATTGTTGCATTTGCAAATTCACCATCTGGATAGAAGGTTTCAATACAACTCTTAATCAATTCGTCAATTATAAAAGGATGGAGCCCTTGTTCCAAATTGAACCTGAATTCTTCATCCTCCCTTACTTTGATGTTTGACGACTCGAAGACTCGATGCGACATTTTATTTATTTTTTTCCTACTAAAGATGTACCCCAAAAACATTTTGGACAAATCTATCCTTCCTCTTTTGTGGGAACATTTGGGAGGAAGGCCCTTTTTTGTTCCCAGTGTGCATAGTAAGGTCCAAGATGTCTGGTTTGGATGTGTTTGAGGAAGCCCTGACCACTACACCATCAAATACACTTCTCGTGAAAAGTATATTCGGCTTTCGGGTGAAGTATATTTGGCTTTACTGAAAGATTAAACAGTTGGACATGCGGATTAAAAAGTTTACAGGCCTAATTAAGTTCGAAAATGAATATAGCACACTTTTTGCCCCGAATGATCGACAACAGTGATTCTCAAATTGCAGTGGTACACTAACCGGCGGCCGCCCTTACATCATCCGCAAGCGGAGAGCTTCTTGCAGTAGCTTATAAACACGCTTCGTTCGCATCGATCTCCTACAAATGCCCATTTGTAACTATCCAAAAATACCAAAAGATGTGTTGATACTGTGTAACAAATCCAGTCAGAATATTTGATTGTACAAATGTTTAAACAGCCATTTTAAACGAGTGTGTGTGTGTGTGTGTGTGTGTGTGTGTGTGTGTGTGTGTGTGTGTGTGTGTGTGTGTGAGTAGCATGCTGCGCAGTAATCGCATCAGCTGCGTGAGCAACAGTAGCTTTGTGGGTTTGAGCTCTGTGCGTCTGCTGTCGCTCTACGACAACCAGATCACCTCGATGAACCCCGGCGCCTTCGACACACTGCACTCTCTCTCTACTCTGTGAGTACAAACAGTAAATGTCAAATACATAAAGGAACCAAATAAACGCTTGACTGGCCACCTTCGAATCTCTAGCAACCTTCTGGCCAATCCGTTCAACTGTAACTGTCATCTGGCCTGGCTTGGCGATTGGCTGAGGAGGAAACGCATCGTCACGGGCAACCCTCGCTGCCAGAGTCCTTACTTCCTGAAAGAGATCCCCATTCAGGATGTCGCTGTTCAAGACTTTGCTTGTGAAGACGGTAAGATGGAGCGAGAATTGATCTGCATCTCTGGCGGATATTCTTGATTAGCTTGTTTCTGTTTTCCTCTGCAGAGTTGGGAAGATTCATTTGTCAGTGTAATTAGTTACAGTTACCCTGTTAAGAATGTCATAGTAGCGTCACTACTTCACGTACTTTCTCAAAGCAATTTAACTCATATGTTTTGATTACTTTTTGATTATTGTTGTTTTATTATTTGGTATAACTGTTAAAGATTTTCCCATTTTAAGGCATGATGGTACTCATGCTATTTGTCGTGGATACGTTTCTCTTAGCATACATTGCAAATCAGAGAGATACAGTAAGTATAAAAAAGTAATGTAAATAGTTGCCGCAGTAAGTGTGTGTGTGTGTGTGGGTGTGTGTGTGTGGGTGTGTGTGTGTGGGTGTGTGTGTGTGGGTGTGTGTGTGTGGGTGTGTGTGTGTGGGTGTGTGTCTGTGTGTGTGTGTGTGTGTAAGACTAGTGTTCAAATAAAGCCCCTGTCCTTCCTCTGGTCTCCCTGACTGTCTCCATCAGGTAATGATGACAACAGCTGCTCTCCGGTTCTGAGGTGCCCGGCGGAGTGCTCGTGCCTGGACACGGTGGTGCGCTGCAGCAACAAAGGTCTCACCACTCTGCCCAAAGGCCTGCCTAAAGAAACCACTGAGCTGTGAGTGACTTCATTGATTGTACAGTGTATTGCAGACTTTGCGACAGGCCCATTTATCATCGGTCAGCCTGTTAACATTTCATGAGATTCAGTTTGGATGTCACTCTACTTTTTTTCATGATGTCCAAAATGCCACATAATGATAATTTCATGTCTTTAATTAATATAACATACTTGCAAACTCCACAAAGGAAGGGTGAAGCTGGAATTTGAACCCCAAACTTTCGAAGTGCATGTCAGACGTGATAACACACCATCCTGCCTCGCCTAAATTATCAGCGCAATTAGGCAAAAACTGTGAGGCATTTCATCATGCCATTTCTCATTATTAACATAAGTGATTCATATTATGGTTTGATAAGAGAAGGGCACTATTTCAGCTTGATGCATGTGTGTGTGAAATCAAGCTGGGGAGACAGTTACTGAACTCTAATAGGATGCCGGTGGGAATATTAAACTCTGGTGTTTATTATGGCTCGTGCTGAAATGACTGCACACTCTGCTGGAGAAGAGGAATTTACCACATGATTAAATAACGTTTTTCTTTCTGCTCATTTGCTCTCTTTCTCTCTCTCTCTCTCTCTCTCTCTCTCTCTCTCTCTCTCTCTCCTTCTCTTTCTCTCTCTCTCTCTATTTTTTATCTCTGTCCGCCTGTAAGGTATCTGGATGGGAACCACTTCACTCAGGTTCCTGTGGAGCTCTCCGATTACAAACACTTGACACTCATGTAAGTGTCAGTGCTCGCATTCCACATTTACATGGAGGCCAAAACTAACCCAATGGTATTTTGTCAGTGATCTGTGCTGTATCACTTGGAATGCATGCACAACTGAGTGAAGAATAGAATTATATTCCGCATAAGGATTTTGCATTTGCTGAGGCATGTGTTGACAGAACGATGTGTGTCTGTGTGTGTGTGTGTGTGTGTGTGTGTGTGTGTGTGTGTGTGTGTGTGTGTGTGTGTGTGTGTGTGTGTGTGCGCGTGTGTGCGCACTTGTTATTGTTTCCTTTTCAGTGATTTGAGTAACAACCAGATCAGCACGTTGTCCAACCACAGCCTCAGTAACATGTCCGAGCTGCTTACCCTGTGAGTCTGGCTTTACATCAACCCCTTTGCCGTGCGTGCGTGCGTGCGTGCGTGCGTGCGTGCGTGGTTTACAACTTCATACAGCTAAAACCCCTTCTAATCGAGTGATTATAAAACAACAATTAAGATTCATGACAACTGATAAGAACCACGTCAACCAAAAAGGCATGCATGTTTGTGTGAGTGCGTTTGTGTGTTTGTGAGTCATCAATATCTATTTCTATCCAGATCAAAGTGGACAAGAGTGCAACTAAAAGCATAATACCTCTTGCTGGAAATAACGCCCCCCCCCCAAAAAAGTTGTTTCTTGTCCCGGGTCTGTGCTCATCTCTCCGTGCCAACATGTTTTATTTGTGTCGGAAGAATCCTGAGCTATAACCGTCTGCGGTGCATACCAGTGAGGGCCTTCGACGGACTCAAGTCTCTGCGCTTGCTGTGGGTATCATCAAAGTTGAGCTGCAGTACAACGGAGCCAGACATTTCTCACGAAACTCTTTTTCTCAGGTCCCTCCATGGAAACGATATTTCGCTCATACCAGAAGGAGCCTTCAAAGACCTGTCATCACTTCCACACTTGTGAGCAACACACACACACACACACACGATTGCAGTTGTAGTCTGCAGTGGATGAGTATAAAACTGCACTGCATCATCTCAAGAGCTGTTTCCATCGCACCACTAACATAGGCATGGCTGCCCGCCATCATCGTATCATAGCATTTGATAAACCACAATGAAAAGAATAGTAAAGATGTGAAAAAATACACGCAAGGAAATAGAAACAACATCGCAAAAATTAAAATGAGTGAATCTCAACAGAAGTGTACACACAATCCTGAGACCTGCAGTCTGCCTTTCGTGACCTGCCAGTGGAGTATGTATAGAAAAATATTTGATATAATGACTAATTTTTCAGTATTTCAACGATAAGTTAATGCTGGGTCCACAATTTTTAATAATGTAAACGTCAAAAGATTATGCAGGGGTAGCTTCTAAAGGGGCCGCCCAGTGTGTTATGTCTTCCTGCAATTAAACTCGCAACCTCTCACCTCATTGTAATCAAGAATGAGATTTGGCAACATCCACAACAAAAGATAGTTTCTCATTACGCAAAAAGCAACTTGACAAGCACATCGCAGCCACTTTTCATACATTTTGATTTATAACCTTGCTATAGTCCTAACTTGTATTCCGAATATTTGTCATACTCCCGAGACAGTCTCTCTCTTCCTCAAAATAACGCTATAAAATCATTTTCACTATTAGCACTTGTCATTTATTTCCGTGCGATACAACACGGGATATAAGACTCTAAAAAGTGAACCCCAAATCAAACGAAAACACGCCCCGGCTTAGAGTGTGCGTTTCCGTGACAGGGCTCTGGGCGCAAACCCTCTGCACTGTGACTGCCACATGCAGTGGTTGTCCGACTGGGTGAAGAGCGGCTACAAGGAGCCCGGCATTGCCCGCTGTGCAGGGCCCGGCGACATGACCGACAAACTGCTGCTCACCACGCCATCCAAGAAATTCACCTGCACAGGTACGCGGAATGTGTGCTGCTTACTCTACTTTCAGCAGCTCGTGTCAGGAGAACCTGTGGAACCTATGAGGTAGAACACAATCGATTCTGGGATGGACCCTCTGGATTATTTTGGATTTCTTTTTTGGGGGGGGGGGGTATAAAACAAGTAGAAATAGCCTACTCCGGAGACCACTTGTCGGCATAATGAAAAGGCTAGAGGCAATTTTGTAAGAAACATTTTCACCTTTTTAATGGTCCTACAAGTGTAAAAATAAGTTAAAACGTATTGTAAAGAGCAAAAACAAAAAAGCGATCACGCACTATCTAAGCATTTTGAGAAATTTAAGCACAGATGAGCTTTACCGTTTCACTTTTATTTCTTTACAGTCACACAAGTGTAAAGAGGAGTTGACCCCTGTTAATTAATAGTAAACCGTGAAAGCATTAAAGCACCCTTCCGAAAGTTATTGACGGTATGGAGACTAAAGTGAGGGTGATACTGCTTATTAAATGTGAAGCCTCTTCACATAGCAGTCTGTATTTTTCTTCTCACTTCTTTCTGGTCTTAAAAAGCCTTTGTTGACCTTGGTCCATCTTTTGTGGTAGTGTAGCAAAGAAGCCACAAAAATCCACTCAAAACTGCGGTCAATGCATGATGTACACTTACCATATTCTGGCGATTGGAATTTGGAAGTTTTGTGTGACTGTAGTGGCATATTTTTCTTGGAAATGCTGGTTAAATTCTGTATAGTACAACCTCGGGGCCATTCTGCTTTATAGGTTCCAATGAACTTGTCCGTAATGTTCAGACTATTTTTGCAATGAGTGCAAAAGAGGACTCCAAGAGGAGACCACAAGTCGCCGAATTTTGTCAACACATTTGAAAGGCTTTCATTTTGATTCCGAGTTTTTGTTATTTGGTCGGGTGTTATCTGAAATTGCTGAACATGAGCTTCCAATGAGCATGAAAATGTTAAGGCACAAATTTGTTTGTGAACATAGTTTTGGTTGACTACAACTGAATGTGAACACTAACCTTTTTCTGATCACATGACTGAATCCTATTTTTAACCTAATCTAACTGACGCACTGTAGAAGTCCCGGGGCCTTGTGGTTTTCTGGTGCCAGGTAAAGTAGCCCATCACATCTTCCTCCTCAGTCACACCTTCCCCACTTCCTTGAAATTGGCCCGGCCTGGTTTTCCCTTGTCTCATCCACCCAGACTCCTTTGCCCTTTGGACCCCCATGTTTGGCCCTGTATTGTGTATTGTTCTGACAGCCTCACTCAGTGCAAGCCAATGTCCGTGCGTGAGTGTGGATGTGTACGTGTGTTGGTGTGGATGTGTACGTGTGTTGGTGTGTGCGTGTCCGAGCGGTCTGACTTGCCATTCTCGTCTGAGCTGCTGTGTATGCAAACTGATGGTCTGTGTGGTGTTCGGTTCGTGTGATGTGTTTGCACCAAACAGGTCCAGTTGATATCAGCATCCAGGCTAAATGTGAGCCCTGCCTGTCCAGCCCGTGCAAGAACGACGGCACATGCTTCAATGACCCGGTGCACTACTACCGCTGCACCTGTCCCTATGGATTTAAGGTACACCCTGGGTCTTGAATATCTCATGAATAACCCAACAGATTAATGTCTTTGTGAATGTTGTGAAGATTTTTCATGATGAAAGACTGCTTTGCGGTTTATTTATAAAGGGCCAGAACTGTGAGGAGCCCATCCATGCCTGCATCGGTAATCCCTGTCAGAGTGGAGGAACTTGTCATCTAAAGGAAGGCGAAGGGAGTAGTTTCTGGTGAGATGCTTTTTTTCAAAATGCAGATTTTGGTCGTTATTAATACAGGAATTATAAAAAAGGCTGAAAATGAATAGGTTATTTCTTTAACCTCGGTGTTACAAAATTTGGGTCAAATGCAAAAAAAAGAAAAAAATCTGAATAAATTCAGCTCTCACGAGCTGATTTGCTTTCAATGTGGATTTTTGTCAGAATTTAATAGTAATAATAATAATTATTATTATTTTTATTATTATCACATCATTCGGCATTAAATCAGTTTTAAAACAACCAGAAACGCATAGTCAATCAAACCCAAAAAACTTACAGGACCAGAAGCATTTATTGTTTTTTTTTCTGACATCACATCCACTCTTCGCTGATTGGTTTATTTAGCTTTTTATTTGCTTGATTTCCTCCCACTTCCAGAATGCACTTGTTTCAACCGTGACCAGATTCGCTCGTTGATTTGGTGATTTACAGGAATTAAAACACAAGTTCCTTTTTTAAAGCATTGTTTCTTTCAACAGTATGTATGGCCGCTCACAGGGAGAAATTCACTTTCTCCTGATTTTGTCTCAGCTTCTCATCATGGGGACTACGATGAGCAGTCGGAATGCTAAGTGTAATTTCCAACTGCCTACATGGGCAATAAAACCACATGGAGCTCACATATGTATCACACCCTCTCCCTCGCCTTACTTTTTCTCACAAAATATTTTCATATGTTGTTTCATTTTGTTATCGTAAATTTTCCCCTTTGGCATTGGGGAGCTGTGGGTAGTCACAGTGAGAAGCTGAAACAAAATGAGATATTAATCCATCCATGCGGCATGAGAGCTTTTATTAGGCCCATAATATACTTCGCAGACTGCGCCCTTCGTTCGTTTGTGTGTGTGTGTGTGTGTGTGTGTGTGTGTGTGTGTGTGTGTGTGTGTGTGTGTGTGTGTGTGTGTGTGTGTGTGAACAGTACTTACAGATTCAAGGCACGCTCATGTCAACACAGTAATGGCTTTCTTCTGGGAATATGTAGATGATGCTGACAACGCAGTGTGTGTGTGTGTGTGTGTGTGTGTGTGTGTGTGTGTGTGTGTGTGTGTGTGTGTGTGTGTGTGTGTGTGTGCGCGCGCGCGTGCGTGCGTGCGTGCGTGTGCATGTGCGTGTGCGTGTTTTCTCGTAGGTGTGTGTGCCCCGAGGGCTTTGAGGGCGACTCTTGTGAGTTTAACATCGATGACTGTGAGGACAACGACTGTGAGAACAACTCGACATGCGTCGACGGAATCAACAACTACACATGCATGTGCTCACCAGAATACACAGGTAACAACACATGGCTCATGCCGTCTCCATGGTCACATGCACATTGACATCTGTACTCTCTTCCTGTGGTTCCCAACCTTGATTGAGCCAAGGCACATATTTTCCCCCCAAAATTGTTTTTTTTTTTTTTTTTTAATTACGGCTTATCAATGACAAAAAAGTCATAAAAAGAATTCATGTACAGCACAAAAATGGTTTATGCTTGCCTTCAATTAATACCTTAAATGATAATCGCAAAACAGTCTAATATCCCTTTAAACTAATCTTTCAATATTTCGAAATAAATGCAATGCAGAAGCGGTATGGTGGTCGACTGGTTAGCACGTTGACCTCACAGCGCAGAGGTTCAGGGTTCGATTCCGGCACCGGCCTCCCTGTGTGGAGTTTGCATGTTCTCCCCGTGCTTGTGTGGGTTTTTTCTGGGTACACCGGTTTCCTCCCACATTCCAAAAACGTACGTGGCAGGTTAATGGAACATTCCAAATTGTCCCTCGGTGTGAGTGTAAGTGCATCTAGGTGTGCCCTGCGATTGGCTGGCAACCAGTTCAGGGTGTCCCCTGCCTACTGCCCGACGACAGCTGGGATAGGCTCCAGCATGCCCCGTGACCCTTGTGAGGATAAAGCGGATTGGAAAATGAATGAATGAATAAATTGAATTACATCGCAAGCTTTTATAGGTCAAATTTAAAAGTAAAAAATGCAAATATCTCCAAAACCTATTGTGCTGGGAAAAAAGTCAAGACATCTGTGAAACTAGCGTCAACAATTTACATACAAGTTTAGGGACACAAAACCATCTCTGATTAAAATCTGCTGTTGACCAGTGGTATTTGCAGTAAATAAACAGTAATTTCCTGAGCAAATAACTGAAATTGGAGAATTTGCTACCATACCCGATGATCTCTCACAGCACACAATCGTGCCACGGCACAGTAGCTGGGAATCACTGCTCGACTCAGTTCTAACACTGCTCTGCTGTGTGTCTGCTTTAGCTTTGTGTTAATCACATGCGACTGCTGCTAACCTTTGTGGCGCTGTTCTCTCTCTGTCTCGCTGTCATTGTTTCTCATCTCGCTCTGCTTTCTGCCATCCGCCGTCTTTTCTGTGGTTGCAGCTGCCACCAATGAGGTGGAGAGAGGTTAGTTGGTTCTTCTCGCTGTCCCTCTCTCCCTCCTCCCTTCCTTTCAATGATTTAACAGCACTAATTGGAAATTTGAAATTCATTCAGGCACGTAATGCTCGTGCACTGTGTTCAAATTGCATGTCCTCAATCTCCAATTTTTTATTAAACTCGCACTTTTGTTTTCATTTTGGCTTGCTTCCGAATCCATATTTTGTACTGTTTAATACTGCTATTCAAATGACTAGCCTCCGGTGCAATTTTGATCATGCAATGGAAATGATTACCTCGTTGTAATGTGTTTTTACTGCAGTTCCATTATTTTGAGGTTTCATGTATGAACATTTCAGTGATCCCTCACGAAAGAAACGGCCATTCAAAATAACAGCCCACCGAAAGACAAGAACAAATTTACTTTCTATCTATCTATCTATCTATCTATCTATCTATCTATCTATCTATCTATCTATCTATCTATCTACCGGTATCTAGCTAGCTAGCTAGCTAGCTATATATTCTGTCAAAGTGATGCTTTATAAATTTTAGCATGAAAAGTTCTCAACAGGCATAAGTATCACACATCAGTGCACGTATCACAGACAGCTCCCCAAGTGATTTTATAATTATCCCCACTGTGGACGCGGTGCTGTCACGAGCTGTTTTATTCCCCCGTGATTTCTTTGAATCAATTTAAAGTTTTGAGTTTGAGGATGCACCAGGGAATTTCATCAGGGACATGACATTCCCAGAGATGAGATCATTTGTCAGACCTCTGCGTTAACCCTGCACACAAGAGAGTCGTCCATCAAACAAAACACACCCACACACACACACCCACACACACACACACACACACACACACACACACACACACACACACACACACACACTCAGTGCAGACGCATGTAGCTAGTGGCTTGTCAGAGTTGTTCGAGCTGAAAGTATGTCTGTGTGTTTGTTCCCAGGAGAGCTATGTGAAGAGAAACTGGATTTCTGTGCTCCCGAACTGAACCCATGTCAGCACAATTCAAAGTGCATACTGACCCCTCAGGGATACAAGTAAGTAGAAAAGACGTCCATGCCCATGCACACACACACACACAAACACAGCTACAAATAACTGGCATGGTTAACAGTGCCGTCTTATTCCTCTCCCACTGTCTTTGAGTAGTATGCTATTCTCAAAAAAAATAAATAAATAAAAATACAGGAAATAGCTGCTGAGTTTAAATGAGAGAAGTTGTAATGCAAGTGGGCAATCTGTCTGTGTGCGTGTGTGCGTCCCAAGGTGTGAGTGCAACCCAGGTTACATTGGAGAGCACTGCGAGCTGGACTATAACGACTGTGATGAAAATAAGTGTCAGAATGGCGGTCAGTGCATCGATGCCATCAACGGATACACCTGTGTCTGTCCGGAGGGCTACAGGTGAGGGACACAAATTCTCTTGTGCAGCCACCATCTTACATATAAATTAGAACGGCATCATAATCATATTTTGGGGTAAATTAGCAACTTTAAATGTGTTATTTTAATTTGGGATTCATTGACTAGCTATTGATTTGTTGGCAGTTACCAGGTCCTTTTCAAACTGGAGGAGGAGGGCTCCCCCTTGTGTTGATTCAGCAAAAAGCGGCTATATAGTGCCTGACATGATGTCTGTTGGTTGTATATTGAATCCGAACTCTTAATTTGCAGATGAATTTGCTTGCGTCAAAAAAGTAGTAAAAGTAGAAGCATTGATTCACTTCTTGTTCGAAGTAGAATTTGAAAAGTACAGGCTCTGAAATGTATATAAGGTACACAAGTAAAAATTAGTTCTTGCTGGCATTATACACAATGTTCACTTACTTGGCAAAATGGGGAAAAAATGATCAGCTCACAAAATAGTGCTAACGTTGGGAACACAATAACCCCCCCCCCAAAGAAAAAGCTAAATTAGCTATTGATAACTGAAAAAATACACCTTATCTGTTTGTGGTTTTTCAGATTAGATGAGACATTTTTCTTTACGGTGGAGTCTGGTGTTTTTTCGGCTGGCACAAAACACAATGCATTCACCACAAGCCATTTTCATCCCACAATTCTCTTAAATAAGGAAGGAGAATAATCTCAATATGAATCTGTTGTGCCATTGTTGTTACCGCTCCCTGGTTTTGGTTCTTCCAATTTTCTGCTGTTCCTGTTTTCCCACCTTGTAAATCCCCAGAATTGCAATCAACAAATCAATCAAAATTTCAACGGAAGTTGACTTTACCTCTCTTTGTTTACATCTTTTTCACACCTTGGAGGTTGAAAAAGCCTCTTTTCACCAAGTGAGAAATAGAGACTAGTACAGATTGATGATCTCAAATGTGAAGAGAATAAACATCATATGTTGTCACAAAAATAAATACTCAAGTATTGATGTCAGAAAATTGGACTGAAGTGCCATAACGAAGTAGTTTTAGTTTGTTACTTCCCACCACTGCAAGTCCTTATGTTATGAATGGTGAGACTTGTACTCATATAGGTGAGCATATACTCGAAATTAGCATTCTCTGCTCCAATTTGGTATTCTCGGCACGCAGTTCCTTAATGTATCTCCTTCATATGTATGACTGTGCGCATTTGTGTTGCAGTGGTTTATTCTGCGACTTGTCCCCACCAATGGTCCTTCCTCGCACCAGCCCCTGCGACAACCACGACTGCCTCAACGGGGCGCAGTGCGTCGTCATGGGAACCGACCCCCGCTGCCAATGTCTCCAAGGCTACGAGGGACAGCGCTGCGAGACGCTTGTCAGTGTCAACTTTGTGGACCGCAAGTCTTACCTGCAGCTTCCCTCCAATCTGATCTCACCGCAGACCAACATTAGCCTGCAGGTGCGGATGTCTTTCACGTTTATTGGGATTGTCAATTACCAGCTGATAACTTCTCATGGTTTCTCATAGCTATCCCGGTGTGTTTTCAGATTGCTACGGATGAGGATAGCGGAGTGTTATTATATAAGGGGGATAATGATCACATAGCAATGGAGCTTTATAGGGGACGCCTTCGGGTCAGCTATGATACTGGCTCTTACCCTCCCTCTGCCATATACAGGTATGTGGTGCACAAACCAACCAAAGTGCTCTCACTGACACGGCTCTTACATGACAGACTGTTTGTCCCGCAGTGTGGAGACAGTGAATGATGGCAGTTTCCACGCGGTGGAGTTGGTAGCATCAGACCAAACGTTGTCCCTGTCCATCGATGGGGGGGCACCTAAATCCATCAACTCCATCAGCAAACAGTCCACACTCAACATCGACTCCCCGCTATATCTGGGAGGTAAGAACAAAACCTGTCGGACCAACACACACTCACAGGTTTCTTTATTCAAAAGACATTCAGGCAAAGCTAATGATACGTTCTTTTGACTGGCATCGTGTATTCATTGAACAATATGCTTATTATTGTGATTATAGTTTGGATTGAACCGCATGGTATCAAACTGAGAGGACGATAATATTTTGCTGCTCTGATACTGTACCCCTCTAACAGCGTAAATCACACTTTACTCCTGACGCATGGTTGAAATGTGTTGAAATGCGTTCCAGGTATGCCAGAGCGTGCCTCAGCATTTGGAGGTCTGTCAGCCCTGCAGCACAGCTCAGGTGGACGAAATGGCACCAGCTTCCACGGCTGTCTCCGGAACCTCTACATCAACGGGAAACTCCAGGACCTCGGAGCGGGGCTGGGGTCTGGAGCTGCGGATGCCGGGGCTGCACGGAGCACCACTCGACAGTGGCTCGGTCAAGGGGTGGAGCCTGGTTGCCAGCCCTGCCAGAGAGGGGCCTGCGTGCAGGGGGACTGTCACCCGACGGGACATCGCGGATTTACCTGCACCTGCCACCCGGGCTGGACGGGACCAGTTTGCGACCAGCAAGTCAACAACCCTTGTGATGGCAACAAGTGAGTTGGGCAGTTTGCTGAATATAGAACACTTGAATTTCATTTCACTGACCTCATTTTATGACATCACTCTTAGAAATAAATGTTGAATTTCATTTCACTGACCTCATTTTATGACATCGCTCTTAGAAATAAATTTTTAGTTTATTGTTGAAGCGGGGCTGGGGTCGGGAGCTGCGGATGCCGGGGCTGCACGGAGCACCACTCGACAGTGGCTCGGTCAAGGGGTGGAGCCTGGTTGCCAGCCCTGCCAGAGAGGGGCCTGCGTGCAGGGGGACTGTCACCCGACGGGACATCGCGGATTTACCTGCACCTGCCACCCGGGCTGGACGGGACCAGTTTGCGACCAGCAAGTCAACAACCCTTGTGATGGCAACAAGTGAGTTGGGCAGTTTGCTGAATATAGAACACTTGAATTTCATTTCACTGACCTCATTTTATGACATCACTCTTAGAAATAAATGGTTTATTGAAGCACGTGCGTCGCAAACTCTCCATGGCTGTGTTCCGAATCATTCACTGATTGCCTACTTCTTAGTCACTCTGTTCAGATTTTTGCATAGAGCCGACATCACCTTCTAATACTGAACAAATACAGACATTGAAAAAAAATAATTTTATGTCAATCCACGTTGTAATGTGTTGCTCTGCTTTGTATTTTGATGTTTTTGCACGGCAACTCATGAATTGTCTTGTATGGAAAATCAAACAACACCGTCATAAAAGCTCGTCCCTCAATCGAGACGTATGAGCAACTGATCATTTGGAGAGGAAGCAGCCATAAAGCAATGCAGTTAGATCTGCGCCTGGCTTCAAAATTTGGTAACACTACCGGGGCGTGGGCTGAATTAAAACGACTGGCGCCTCACAGTCGCTGTGTTCTCACAGACCAATTTCTCTGGACACACCGATTTAAGCAAGCTTTCGTCGCCCTTTTCATGCACATTACAGTGTGTCAGGGATGACAAGAAGCTTGAACTCTTGAAATGGAATAGTCAGTCGAGATTTTCTTAGGACAAGGAAAACTAGCAGGAGCCTGGGGTAAGCGACATCTGACAACTTCAACATACCGGAACTGTACTTCCATGGGCCAATTACTTTCGTACTTACCGGTACCCATTTAGATAGGGCTGTGGCGCCATCTTATGGCATTTCGGAAAGAGTACAAAAACCTCGGATGGGTATTTTTACTCATGTTATGGCAGTTTGACCCCAACCAGAAAAAAAAAACTGTTTAATCCCATACGGCTATTCACTTGTTCCAACCTCCAGGAAACAGTTGAACTTGGTGAAGAAGTTTTGGCAAGGGTCCTGATTGAAGATGCGTTCATTTTCAATGTTAGAAAAATAGCAACAAATTCAATGGTAGTTTGTCTTCAGTTAACAGTTGGGCCTGTTCTCTGCTCAGTGGCATTCTGATGAACATGTTTTGTGCCATTTTTTTTTTTTTTTAATCTCCAGGTGTATTCACGGCACCTGCCTGGCCATCAACTCCTACTCTTACTCCTGCCGCTGCCAGCCCGGGTTCAGCGGCGTTCTCTGTGACGAGCAGGACCAGGAAGCAACCAATCCCTGCGGCCTGTCGCGCTGTAAACACGGCAAATGCAGAGTGTCAGGACTGGGCAAAGCATACTGCGAGTGTAACAGCGGATACACCGGAGAGGCATGCGATAAAGGTGGCGTTCATAATTTGGTGCTTGTTGACATTGACAAAATAACGCATGCAGTGGACTCTGTAATGAGCCTTCTCAATCTCAAACTTATCTATGGGTTTTTATTCAAAAGAAAATCCCTCCGAAACAGCTGCTCGGTTCACCGTTTGGCATGTGTGTGCATCTAACAATGTTTCTTTTTTTCTGCATTTAACACTTCTATCGCCTTGCTTTTCCAAATCAGCTTCACCTGATCTTCCGCTTAACCCCACACGAGGGGTCATTCAGGTGAGACTACATGGTCTGATTTTTTTTTTTTTTTTTTAATCCTCCCATGTAGTTTCTACAGGGTCCATCCACTGCATTTTTTTCCTAACATGTTTTGTTTCATATTGTGAGCATCTTGTTATTTTTAAATGACATACAATAACATTATAAAAAGGAATTTCCATGATCCATTAAAATTTACCGATCTATCAATTGATATGTTGTAGGTTATACTGGATACAAAAGGAGAGAAGAATTTCTCTCCGAATGTTCTGAACTCCTTTTTCAGTGCAAGTGACTGAACGGAATAATGCTGTTTGAATAGCAAACGTCTGAGTTCAACTCCAGACATTTTGCAACCGTTAATTTTATCCCACTGAAGCAATTCATGTTCAAGAAAACAGTCTTTTCAAGTCTTTGTCCTTTCATTTAACATGCTTTTCATTTCTTAATATTGGCTCCATATTTTCCGTGTTGTTTTGTTCCATTCAAATCCACTTTTGATGCCATTTCTTTAATGTTGGACCACATAGTGGATAATGGACGTTCTATTTTTTTGCAGAGGTGGCCTGCAGAGGGGAACGGGTCCGAGATGTCTACCAGAGACAGCAAGGCTACGCGGCGTGCCAAACCCAGGAGAAGGTCTCCCGTCTAGAGTGCAGGGGCAGCTGCCTGGGGGGAGCAGAAGGACAAGGGACCTGCTGCACCCCGCTCCGCAGCAAACGCAGGAAATACACCTTCCAGTGCACTGACGGTTCCTCTTTTGTTCAGGAAGTGGAGAAAATTGTCAAATGCGGCTGTACAAAGTGTTTCACATAAAAAAACAAAAAACAAAAAGACTTTTCTCTTTGCAAGATATGTTTTGTGTACCTGCCCGCCTTACTTGCTTCCCATCTCCTTCTTTGAGACCCTCAGTTTTTTTTTAAAAAACCCTGAAAAAAAAGAAGCACCCCAGTTTCTTTCTTTGTCAGTGCTTGGACTGATGATTGATGCTTCCTCGGTGGGGATGTTGAATTGTATTGTAAAGTACAAAAACAGACTTATTTTTTATTATGAAGTGGAGAAAAAGACAAAAAAAAAGTTGACTTTTTCCTTGCATCTACTTCGTTTCATTGATCATGGTGACTCAGATGACTCCGTCAAAGTCTCTTCCCTGGAGGATCCACACGTCTCTGGCGTCTACCCGAAGACTTCCGAGGCATTCTCCGAGAGTTGTGTGTCGTAGGGGAAACCTGAATTGGTCGTATCATAGACTCACCACCACACATGAGACTGTGTACACAATCCTCAAAACTCTTTCACACAGCTACTGAACAACACTCTCACCCATAGAAGAGTTATTTGTTACCCTCCAGGTTCAATACACAATACAGTACTCCCCAGTCATGAGTATTTATTGTATCATAAATACCCGTACTTAAGTAGGTCTTCCCCCATGTATCAATTTTGATTCTTTTAATATATATTAATTTATATTTGTCCTTATTTTTGTATTAAAATGACATAATCTGTCCAGATAGTTGAACTAACATAATGGTGTCCTTTATTTTTTTTTGTTGGAGAAGTTGGTTTTGTTTGTTTGTTTGTTTGATTGTTTTTGGAATCTATTGTGCTTGCCAGAGACCTTTGTTACATTTTAATCTGTAAATGTGACGTGAGGACGGTGTATATTTTTGTCACGTTTCCTGAGAGTTTGTACTGTGCCATGACCAGAAAGTCTTTATATTAGAGTATACGAAAGAAAGATCTTGTGAGTAGCATTGACCCTTAAGGATGCCTAGAACTGTTTTTACCTTTTTAACAAATTTATGCTTAAAGGATACTGTGACTTTTTCTAAATGAAACTACTTTGTTAGCCCCTCGGTCTCCGATGTTTAACATGTTGCTGCTAAGTTTTGTACCGTAGACTTGGATCCTGATCTGTATGTTATATAGAATCTCCTGCTCCGACTGTACGGGGCCTCTTGTGTAACAGATAAACATGTTCCCCACCTCTACACGTGTGCATTGTGCTTTCTAGGTCCCGTCTCTATCCCCAGACTAATGTCAGTTACCTGACTGATGTTTGTTAATTAAAACCAATATTTACCTCACACTCTTTATCTCTGGCTTTGTTTGTCACAATAATCAATCCCGGTCAAAGACTTTCTTTCAGAATTAGATAAACAAAATTGAATTGATCATATCTGTAATATTAATTATCGACGATGAAAAAAAACAGCAAGATCCTGATCATTTGAATCAGGTGTGCTGGTGGAGGGAAACATTTAAAAACATGTAGGTGCCTGTAAATTTCACTTCTGCCCACTCCTTAGGGCCGGGGTGCACGTTCCGTCGATCGCGATCGACCGGTAAACTGCAGACTATTCCCGAATTATCGCGAGGATTGTAGGGGGCGGGGGGAGGGGGCAACAACCCAAAGCATTTGTGTGTCTGTGTGCGTGTTATTAACATAATATATTTTTGTGTTAGTGCACACTGCACCCTTAGCATCCCATCGGTCTGACTTTCACAAAAAGTATTGTAAAAATAAAATTAAAAAGCAGGTCACCTTTAACGTACGGTGGCGCGTGACCTGCATCACCGGAAGTTGTTACCGGTCAGCAGTCTGCAATTACAGCTTGAAATCACAGCTGTGGCGCTCTATTTTTTTATTGCTATTGTTTTTCTCATTCAGAGTTTGTTTCATGTGCAATTCACCGAGAGCACTGGCAAAGAATGGGAATCTGGAGGACCGAGAGAACCTTTCTAAAACGGTACACGTGAGCTACGATCGTTCACACGCTGCAAAAGTGCGTCCCATGCCTCCGAGTCAGGTCTCTTCTAAGGTAAACAGTGATTGCTTTTCACAAACTCATAAACTTTTATGTCTACTTATTTTTCTGTTTAGTTCTTCTTCGGGGCCGTTATGGCTGTTGCTCATCGGGGCATGCGTGTGTAAATGCGTATGCGCATGTGCATTAACGGGTAGATCGCGGGAGGTTGGTTGGTCAAAAAGTACATCTTTGGTTAAAAAAAAATGTTGGGCACGGCTGCTTTAGGGCATTGTTAGGTTCAGGGGTTTTTAATTCTGTTTTCCATCTCTCCCTGCTGCAAAACACTTTATTCAAACGATCAGGACTGTTAGCCAGCTTCTGCAGAACACAGCTTGGCTTTTGCCACAGGTGCATCCGCTGGTAAATGTTATCTTGGTATTATCGATGGACATTTGATTAACTGAGATTATAAAAACAATTCTTCAATTAGAGCATCAATATCTAGCTTCAAAGAATTGTGTCTGTTAACAGGAAGCATTAACAGTGAGATGCATCCAATTTTTGTGTGTTGCTGAAAAAAATAGGTGCATTTGACAGTGTGATGTATGTGTTTTTATTTTTGGGGGGATCCTATTCTTATTTAAAGCAGACTTGCACTGATGTAAATGTTCGAAATGACTACATCAACTACACTCCCCCCCCCCCAAAAAAAGAGTATAGTTCAATATGGTAGCATAAAGTCAAATCAAACCACAGCATTCTTTCAGTGAAGCTAACAGGTGCAACAAAAATTATGCAATGATTTAACCTTAAATGATTTGAGCACATTTGTTATTTGAGAAGTGTGGATCAAACTGGTAGCTCTTCACATTAAAGCACGTGTCAAACTCAAGGCCCGCCACATCATTTTATGCGGCACGCGAAAGCAAATCAAAGCTTAACTTTCATGATGCTTGCTAAAATCGCTGCCAAAATTTTAAATTCTCATTTATAATAAATAACAGTGATACTGTGAGCATTTTCTTGTGACCAAACCCCTCATTACAGTAAGTTAAACAAAAAGTGTATACGCCGTTATTCTTGACTTCTTCATATGGTTTCAGTCATAACGGCCCTCCAAGTGAAACGGTCACTAAAATGTGGCTCGCGCCAAAAATGAGTTCTACGCCCCTGCATTAAAGGAACTATGCGGCCAGGATAACCCATTTTTCACTCGAAAACTCTCTTTTTTTGATCAGGTAAGTTAAACTAGCTTGTATTTTCACTTGTGTCCGTTTGCTTTGGAGAAATTAGTAAATAACCAACTAATCTTGGAACACTTCTTCCTCCTCTGTAATAAGGACACAACCCGCTTCACTTTCATGTCCCCCCCAACCCCCATATATTGGTGTAACGTCAGCGGAAGAGCTGGACACAATCGGTACAGTCTAAATCACTATAATATTTATAAATAGTAATCAAATAAACACCCAGCTGCACCGAAAAGCCAGGCGCTCAGTTTGGCAACTCATGCGTGGTCAGCGTCAGCTTATCGATTTTTGAAAAAATCTTTTTTTATTGATTTTTTATTTTTTTTTTTTTAAGATCATTTTGATGACTTCATCAGTGTGTGGATACTGATCAAATGTTTTCAATCAACAACAATCATTCCGTTTTCTAGATCAAAAAGTACACACAGGAAGTTGCTGAATTTATGAACTGTTGAAGAATTACTTGTTAGTAGAGGTATGAATTAGTTACTGCACAGAACATGAATTCCTGGCAAGCTGCAAAGATGCGTTGAGCCCCATTAGTCCCATTTCCTGTACAAATCCAGTCACATGCATCACAGTGCTGTGCTGCGACTCACTTTTTTTCTTGATTGTCACGTTGCTCAGCAGTGAAGAACACACGGAACATTCTTCTCTCTCACTCCCTCCCAACGGCCTCTTGACGTTCGCTTCCTGGCGAATATATTCATCGGTCTTCACCTTGAGGAGTTTGAGCTGCTGCATGAGGGATTCTATATTTATTTTGTCCGCTCTGAGTTTTTCCATTTGTGTCGCCCATTCGTCCCCTCCCTGGCGTTTGAGCAAATCCTCCATTTGCTTCTTCCGCTCCCTTTGCTCCTTGCTCCTCTCCTCCAAACTTTGGAAGAGTTGATCCAGCTGCCTTTGCAAAGTTTCTCTCTTCATTTCTTCTATCTGTCTGATATCCATTTCTTTCCTTTCATTTTCCCCATGATGTATTTTTGTCATCGCTTTCATATCATGTCTTAGATTCTTCTCCCTCACTGCTGCTTCCACAAGTATGTTGGTAACTGGTTCCAAACCGTCTTGGGGAGCGTCTCTCCTCTCCTCCTCCTCCATTTGGATTGGCATCTCCTGAATCTCTTTCCCCTCGAAACCTATCCGTTTCTCGTCCTCGTTCTCCAGCTCGAATTGTTTCTTCAGCTCCTCCACCCCCCTTTCCCTGTGCTGAAGATTCTCAAGATCTTTTTCATACCTCACTTTCATTTCTTCCACATGCTTCTTTTTTTGCTGCTTCTCTTTGCGACCCAGCAAACGCCGCTCTTCCTGCTGCACGCAGGCCAAATCCTCCTCGGAACTCTGAAGCATCTTGCTGGTGTAGCAAGTTCCGCCGTTATCCTTCATCATGCGGTCCACAATGGCAAGCAGCTCAGTTACCTGCTCCTTGCTCCCGGAGCTCTGGTTGTTGAAGACACAGTACCTCCCGCCACATTCTGTCACCAGTTCCTCCAGATATGGGCACATGTCTATCATACACTGCTTCACTGAACCTGGATCTTCCAGGCAGTCTCCATGTGTAAAAACCACAATGGACAATCGTAGAGCATGAGGACCAAGGACCTGTTTGAACTGGTGCACCGCCTCTTTCTCCTCCTGAGTGAACCGCGAGATCCGAATGATGAGGAGAAAGACATGTGGCCCCGGGAAGAGGAGACTAACAGACTTCCTTAACTCTCTCTGCACCTCCTTCAGAGTCTGGGATGTGTCCAGAATTCCCGGAGTGTCCAAGAGCACCAGGTGCTTTCCGCAGACTTCTCCGCAGGCCCTCCGAGACCGCTGGGTGATCGAACAGCTGCTGACTTTGGCATCAAAGTGTCTACGGCCCAGGATAAAGTTGGCAGTGGAGCTTTTTCCACTGCCGGTTTTCCCCAGCAGAACCAATCGCACCTCTGACAAGGAGGACGATGACTTTCCACCTGGATTTGAAATTCATTTGGGAGCAGTTTTTGAGTTGTTCAAATTGAAGGAGAAAGTGACAAAACACGTACCTGTCTTTGTCTTTGGAGACGCTTGCTTGCTAGAGGATGACATGCTGTTTCTTGGTTGCTTGCCAATATGAACGAAGAGCAACAACACATTGCTGTAAAGGTCTGCCTTATGTTTGTGCGTAGGGTCAGTGACACAACAAAGCCCTCTTGTCATCAGCATGATTCAATCTTGAGCAATAGTTCGTCAACCCAACATTTCTTATCCGCAGATTACAGTTCAGGACAATGGTCTGATTGAATTTGAGCCCGAGTAAAGTAATAGTTCAATGGGAAGCAACTGAATCGAGTTCATTCTGTCTCTTACTCATAAGTGAACTTGTTGGTTTCGTTTATCTCAGACAAAGTTTTTTTTTTAGGCTGTTCTTTACCTGACATGTTTCAACAAGTCTTTGGCCTTCTTCAGAGTGTCCCATGATGGTGTGTGTGTGTGACTCGTGTTTATCAGGTTGATGTTTAGTTCGATGGGAAGTTGCATGACTTGCCTGTGGTCAATAGGATCAAAGTCCTAGTTTTTTTTTTTTTTTTTTAAATCTCTGTAAAGGTGAGGTGATTGCTTGCTTTTCCAGAAAGCACCAGGGCGCCTTCGTCTTTATTCATAAATATTATTACATTAAATAATAAAAGAACACTATTACTTTATCTTTTGTTGATAGTTTGTTCACATCTTGTTTCATTAAAACAAACGTGGATGTTAGACGTGACGTTAACTCCAGGAAGCGTTAGGACGGAAGTGGTCTGAAGACAGAGTGAACGGTGTGAAACAGTGTATGAGTGTGCAAGTACCCTCAATGGAGCGGCTAATGAGCTTAAGCTTTGTCATGCCTATAGCTGAACGCCTGTCTTTCAGACCATCAATAATGGAGAGTCCACGCAGCGTCTTGGTGTGGCCTACGTATATAGTTTTACTGATCCCTTGCACAATGTCACAGTAAACAAAGTGACGTCACGCAAACAGTGCACAATACTGACATATGAAACACCTTTCATTGTACTGCAGATAAACAGTTCGGATTCATTCCAACTCTACGATTGGAGTTAGGTGACTGGTGGGGGCGGGGTTAATAGAGGATTAGTGTTGAAAACCAAACTGTCAGGATGCCTTGGCGATAATTAGGATGCTCATGAGGAACACCATGATGAAGAAGATCCACATGAAAAATCGATCCATCACCTTGGCAACCTTTTTCCACTCGGCAGCCTTGACACAGGTAGTCCTCTGCTCGCGGAAGCAGTTTGCCATGAACTGGATGTTCTTCACTACCTGAAGGTGAGACATAGAAAAGAGCCATTGAAATGGACCGCCACGATTTGGCACTGTTTCAAATCCATGTAATATTCCATCGAAAAAAAAAAGCCATGCCTACCAACAAAGACATGACTCCTTGGATATGATTGCCCAATGGTAAAAATGTGACTGAATACATCTGCGACAGTAGCAAACACATAGCTGACGATAGTAGTAGTTGTAACGTATTGCATGAAGTAATATATGAGGCCTATTGCAACAACGCTTCAAACAAATTTGTCCTTGATATAGTATGATCTGATAATATTTCATGGGTTGTAGTCCAGACTGATTGCGGCAGCTAACGTACCTTCGCTATTTGCTTGTTACCAAACTTCCAGGTCACATAACCACAACCAAACAAATATTAAAATCTAAATATCCCATTTTCCGATTTTGTATAATTGATCTGAGCCTACAATTGAAGTAAGAAAGACCCAGCATGATTTCATTTTTGCGTTAGAATAAAAAAGTCACAACAACACAATCAGTGACTTGTAAATGCGTTTGAATTGCCAAGTGAAAATGGAACGAGGAAATGATGTGCAAACGGTTATCTCATGATCATTGAGTGTGTTTTTAACAAATTATCAAAAAACCTCAAATTTTAACTTCACGAGTGTTATGCACTGGGTTAGCAGTCAGGCAAGGAGGTTTGATTCCAACACTGCTTTGATTCCTTGAAATTTCACTGCGCCTTTAATGAACAGTGGTTCTCATCCCCAACTAAGTTGTACCTGGTTGTGTTGGAGGCAGGGACAGTTGCAGGGGCAGGCCAAGATCTGGTGCTTCTCCTCAGGAAAGTAGATCTGCGTCTTCGGTCCTCTGTTCAAATGCTGAAGGTACGGAGGTTGAGGAGCAGCCGTGTAGTCTTCATCATTTGTCACATAATGGTGGCAGTGCTGCTCCGCCTCTCTCTTCACCTCTGCCCGTCCCGGTTGAGAGGTGTGGTTCTTGTCACGGTCTTTGTTGTTTACTTTGCCATTTGCCCTTTTATTGCGATCTTGGCTGTAATGATGGATGCCGTGGCCGTTGCTGTGTTTGTACGGGTCGCAGTTAAAGTGGTGGGTGTCACAGTGGTGAGGGTCGAAGCTTGCGTCACTCAAGGTTTCGTCATGGTACAGGGGGCTCTTCTCACACTCAGGAGTGGTACAGTTTTCCCCTACCTCATAGACAAAAAATATTTTGGACATGTAATCTATGATGAGGACTTTAGCCCAGTGGGGGACTGGCTTGGCCTCAGCTCCACAGAAATGAATGTTCATAATGAAGATGGTGAGAGATGTGGAAGCGGTGATCATGGTCATGGTGGCAATGTAGTACTTCCCTAGAGAAGAAGAAGAGGAAGGAATTTGTTAAGGGTAACACTTGCACATTTACTCCTAACAAACTTTGCTTTTTGAGTGGGGGGGGGGCGGTCACCCCCCCCCCCAGTTGTATTTATTTTTTTGCTTTTTTTACACTGTGGTAAATTTATGAAAAGTTGAATTACCAGATCACGACTACCCACTAGCCACAATATTAGGTACACTTGCAAAATCATGGATCAATATCAGAACTGGTGTACTTTATTTTTTTGTATCGTCTTTATTTGTGTCGAATTTGTGGAGACTGCAAGAAACCAAAACAATGAAACCCAACTAAAACCATGTTTGGACTTCCGTTTGGAATTGATTGTTGATTAATCACATCGTTGAGTAAAATGGCGATTGTTGATTAATCACATCGTTGGAAAAAAACGGAAAGAAGACACTTTCCATTCGACAATGAAACCCAACTAAAACCATGTTTGGACTTCCATTTGGAATTGATTGTTGATTAATCACATCGTTGAATAAAATGGCTTTGGAAAAAAACGGAAAGAAGCCACTTTCCATTCACATTTTCTGCCATCTTCATGGGTATGAAAATAATATGAATAAAATAACATTTTTTAAAATGAAAAATCTTTTCAAGCTTTTGTCCATAAATGCATCCATTTTCTATACCGCTTGCCCGAACAGGTGAGCTGGAAGCTAACCCGCTTGGTTTTGGGCGAGCGGCGATGTCGGCATGGTGGACCCTGGAGTGGTCACCAGCCAATCTCAGGGGGAAAAAAATATTGTTGAATTTACTCAAGTTCATTTTGTCAGGCGGTTGCATACAATAAAATCATCTGGATCCAGATACATTTTGAAAGAGACTACACAGCATATCCAGATCCAGGTGATTGTATTTTGTGCAACCATTTGATGAAATAAAGTGGAGTAAATTTAGCACATTTATTTTCAGTGCACAGACAGGCAAACTAACATTCACACCTCAGGGACAATTTTTGGGAGTGTGGGAGGAAGCCGGAATAACTGCAGAAACAACATGCAAGCTCCCCCACGGGAAGTCAGCAGCCAAGATTCAAACCCCAAACCCTGTGAGATGCAGGACGTGCTAACCACATCTTTTGAATCGTTTTGCAGTTGTGTTTTAGTTTTTAAATGTAACATTTACATAATGAGCAAAATAGGCTCATAATTGCAGTTCGATGGAGACAGAATGTAGGACGTTGGATCTACAGTGTGCCATGTTATTGTTGAACATGAGTATCATGTGGACTGCGACTAACCTATATAGGGCATGCTTTCTGCTGGCGGCATGCTCTCGGCCACCAGCAGCTGGAACACAGTGAGCGCTAGCAGCACGGTGACACCCAGCGACACCTTCTCCCCGGAGTCAGCCGGCAGGTAGAAGCCCAGTGGCGCCAGGAAGGAGATAAGGAAGCAAGGCAGGAGCAGATTGAAGATGTAGAAGGAGGAACGGCGCTTCAGGAGCAAGGTGTAAGTGACTTCAGTGTAAGGGTCCGAGCAGCAGCCGTACATCATGACGTTCTTCACCGCCGGCATGCCGTGACACTCCCACTCCACGTTCTCCACAAAGTCAGACAGGTCGCCGCTGTCCATCCCCAAGCTAACGTCCACCTGTGCAAAAGAGGCAACGGAACGAAAGCAAACGCAACAAAGGGATTCAATCTGGCACGTCGAAACGATTTCTTCTGAGGGCCACCTTGAGAAAAATTGACGGAGGCAAGGGACGCGGTTGATGTTGTTCGTGATTCAGTGCTTCCAACTCATTGGAACAGTTTGGATTCCTACTTTCACATGATCCACCATAATTTTGCTCGTCCACACCTGGTTCCCATTGTACGTCCAGGAGCCAAATGTGAGGTTGCACTGCTGCCAGTCAAAAGGGAAGTAGGAAACATCCACCACGCACGTGCTCTTCGTGATGGCTGGGGAGTCCCAGACAATCTCACCGTTGTAGCGCAGCTTCACGTTGGTGTTGGATGGACCCGACGACTCCTCATCTGCTCTGAACACACGTCAGACCCAAGTCAGATGGAGACAAAGCTGCCTTTAGGAATGATGGTGTCCGTCCTTTGTTTGTTGGGTAAAGGAAGTGAAGTGATGAAGACAGTCTATATGTCGGCATACGTAGTGATTTTGAGTTTGCTAACTTGTTATAGAGGACAATGTCAGGCTTCCAAACCAGGTCGCTCGGAATGTTGATCATTTCCAGATCGTCATAGTCCTCCTTGTTCCACTTCAGGTTGGCATCGTGCCACACCTGTCTGATCCACAGGTATGTGGTGAGCACCTGATTTCGCTCGTCCTGCCCGCGCACATAGAAAATATATTGCACTCATCCTTTAAGCTTCTCAATAACTTATTTACATTCACACATTTACATAATTAGACCCGCTGATTCAAGGTTGTGGCTGATTTCATAATACTAGACTTGCAGAGAAATTAAGAAAAAAGATTTTACAGTTTAGCCCAACATTACCTTGCAAAAACTTTGCTCCCCCAAAAAGCTAGGTAAAAATTAATGCAATGCGAAGTCTGTTGCTTAACTTTAGCAGAATAGTCTGCCATGAGAACAGGATTTCTTCTTCCAAGAAAACAACGAGCTAGCCTCAAAATCTCAATGTTGGAAAAAAAAAAAAACAATCTGTATTAAATAATACCTGCACGTATAAAATCGCTATATTTTAAGACCAACCCAGTTAAAACCAATTGGAAATGACAAGTCAAGAAAGTGGAAGAATGATTTATGTTCAAGATTATTTTAACATAAAAATATGAATTTTTCATTTTTATATCATTAGTAGTAGTAATAGTAGTAGAATTGTTGTTGGTTTAAATATAAGTCCCACACATGTTGAGGAAAAATAATATTTCAACTCAACAGGTCCATCAGACTTTTCCCCACTGGCCGTTGTTTTGCCCAACATTTTGTGGTTAACTGTATCCTCTGAGGCCAAATTAATCAGATATTGTGAGGAATGATGTGGATTTTGAGATGTTTAGGAAAATCTTTGCTTTTGCAAAGGCCTTGCAGGCATTCTGGCGTTTCAAATATTCAGCATTGAAGGAAAGATTGACTTAACGGTCGGTTTTGTTTTTTTTTTTTGTTTTGTTTTGTTTTTCTCTTCAAGAAATACTTTGCTTTCAACAATTTTTTTTCAATTGATCCTAAAAATAAAGTGACACGCACATTCATCATCCGACAGCAATGATGTGCAAAATGTTCAAATTTATCGTTGAATTTATCTATTGCAGGCATTGCAATGGCGTTTTTCAGTAGCACAGTCTTATGGGCAGTCTCTAATATTGTGACAGCCTACACCGAGTGAGTTTTCATTTGAAGTAGATTCTCTGTGCGCTCATCATATGACTCAACGATGCACTTGGGCGGGTTTTAAGATTACTGACAGGTAGTTTTCTTTCCACTCACCATATCTTTAATCTGGGACAGAGTGATCTGAAGAGAGACATTGAGGGCTTTGTCGGTGTCCCCTACAGGCCTCAGAGCATTGGAGTAGTCCTCCATCAGGTCATTCAGAAGTTTGCGAGCGAAATGTCCCCGGGCACCCTGAGACACTGTCGGGCAACAGGAAGGAAGACAAGGAAGAAGATTAAAAAAAAAAAAACTGTTTCATGATGCTCCAGACAAACGGGGTCGATCATGCCAAACGGACCTCGCACCAGAAGGCTGATCCAAGCAATCAGTGCCGCCTGTTTCATTTTCAACAAAATGAGGGCGTGACTGGAGCGATGCGTGTGTTGAGATAACCCGAGCCCGAATCTATATGTCAGTCTTCTCTGAACTGCATTCTGTCCTCCGCGAGCTCAGAGCATCCACATGCACTCAACTCTTGAAACTCGCCTCTTGTCATCGCCGTCAATGCTTCACTAGTTTTTAGTCGCTGTTTGCCTCCGTCACAGTGTGTATATATATGTGCGATGGCTGCTCTGTAAGTGGAGCTGCCGCACACACATACCGCCTCCACACCCAGGGTACAATGGCACGATCACATATCGCAGACAGTATGTGAAACGTGATGCCTGCTGCATAAGCCACTCGTGTATAAGAACACAACCAGCTGTGTGACATTTTGAACAGCACGCTCCGATACAATGGCACACATCAATGTCTCACACACACACACAGGTACGCTGACCCTCTATGTGCCAGGTCAGCCGACACCAGCACACATGTCTGGGAGCATGTGACACATGTCATACACACCAATGGACTGAACACAGATCCCGGCATCAGATTTCAGCTCACAGTGGGGGAGTCTTTGACAAAAGCACTTGAAAAAGAAGAATAGAGTTCATCATGTAAACTTCAGTCATCGAAAAGGAGGACCAAGCCGAAATTGAACCTCACGGAACAATCTGTTGGCACGCTGGTTGACTGCCAAGTTGTAATTTCGAAACTCTTATTCTCGAGGGAAATAATTGAACTTTAAATAATCAGGTGTGTTGCAACCGAGATATAATGTACATGTGCTGCAGGCTTAAATTGTTGCCACTGTGAGGGCAATTGTAAAAAGAAGTGAATTCTTGTCAAATCAAACTGCAGACATATTTAAATGAAAATGACTTACCCTTTTGGGACATCTGGCGTACGCGGGCTGTTGGGTCTGGGGTTTTGGGGCTTTTTTGACATTCACTTGTTCATAATCTAATCTTTCTTCACACTACGCAGACTTTTCTGTATGGAGTTGATAGTATACTCAAGTAGATTGAGATGGATCCCTCCACAAACGGCAAATAAGGTCAATGTAAGGAAGAAATGCTGCTCTCATATCCCAGGTGTTTCCTGTGTATAAACACGTGTGTGTGCGCACATGTACGATAACGAATGTTGCGGCCTTGTGGGTTACACGGATGCACGCATCAGGAGTACGTGGAGGCTTTTTGTCGATGCAGGTGTTGTTTTGTATCCTTTGTTAAATTTACCATTAATACCAACGAACAAACGAGCATCTCGTTGCACACGGAATGCGTAGCTCAAATGTCAGAATGGTAAAACAAATTCGGGAATTGTTCTTTTATGGGGAATTTTGATCCACAAAGGTGTGCCAGCAGGGGATAAGGAGGACAAAAAAAAAAGTATCACGAATGGTCCTATCACTTAAATAGTGCAAACTGGAACTATGATTTTCTCGCGTCTCAATTAGTTTACACTTGTCATTAATTTTAATCCCCAGCAGCCCTCTACACAGGTACATTCACTATCAGTTAGGTTTGACTTAAGGCCCTCTGTATTGTGGAAATTCTGCCCTTGTTACTCTATATCGCACCAACAATAGAAAACGTTTTTGTTGAATATATCCAATTTCGTCAGTTGGTTGCATGATATAAAATCATTTGGATCCAGATACATTTTTAATATACTATACATCTATTTCAATGTTAATTTTTGTGCAAGCACTTGACAAAACTAAGTGGAGTAAATTCAACGCATCATTTTTTTTTCAGTAAAGGAAAATCCTGGTGATATTTTGGATTTTTGGCCACTTCTCTCCTGCAGAGATTTTCTTTTGCGCAGCACACAGATGGCCGTTTATTTGGATCCCATTCCATTTTCTGTATGCAAACAGTGTTTACATTTTTATCTCAGCGTGTAGTAATTGCATGTGAAGCATGGCTGGATAAATCTAATTGGTGTTCTCTTTCCGTTTTCGTCTGCATGCAGAAGGTTTATGGCGCAGCTTGGTTGTGAAATGTTGCCATGGTTACACTTGTGCTTTTACTTCATTTTTAACATACTGTAGAGTGGCAATTCACTTCGATTTGCTCATCACACTACAAGTGTGAGCATTTGCTTTTTTTCGTGTGTGTGTGTGTGTGTCTGTGTGTGTGTGTGTGTGTGTGTGTGTGTGTGTGTGTGTGTGTGTGTGTGTGTACTTGTTAGACAGGGGGATAAGGTTTTGCGGTGACAGTGCGCGCGAGCAAAATGGCAGTAAAAAGAAGAGATCACAGCAGACCCAAGTGAATTTTTCTACGTTTGAAAAACTTCAAGGCCCATTCCAACGTACACTGCTTTACTATTTACTTCAAAATAAACACCGCAATCTAGTAAACTTGCTTCATAAAAATAACAATGGTCACATTTGGCACATTTTGGATTACATGATGATTGTTGTAGTTTGCACGCCATCAAACGTACAGGTGTTTCTCACGTTTTGGTTACCTAATTTCGCGACATGAGTGCGGCAGAATATTCAGTATGATGGTCAACATTGTGTCATTATTCTTTACGAGGTGGTAGATTCACCTGCTTATAATGCTCAACGCATAACATTTTTGTTTTTCAATTATATACAGTGCCACTACATTTCTATCGGCAATCACAATAATAAACATTGTATCTCCCTGACGGTGTGAAAAGAAGGCATTATTTTACGACAGATTATTCAGCTCTTCAAGTTGCTCTTATTAGATTCTGAAGGTGTACTTGGTGAAAGGTCTGCTGTGTCCAAAATGTAAACCTAGATAAGGTAATGTATTTGCACAAACTTGTACGCATGTGGTGGGATGTGGTTACGGTATATTCCGGAATATTCTTTCAAAGAAGTGTGGCGTCATCATCTGTTCACAAAATGCAAATATGGAAGGACGCTATTTGCACTACCAGTGCTAATCGAACTCATTTGCACCTTTCAATCTCCAGTGGTCTTTGGAAGACAACACTGCTTTCCCAATCAGTGTGTTAAACTGCAATTTAAACGCAAAGCACACGGCATGACAGCAATGACAAAGCTTAAAAATCAAGCACATCCAGTAAATATATTTGTTCTTCATCTCTTTGTTATACACTGCATGTTAAGGGTTCCCAGTAACAGTTGACAAAACGGCTTCAACTCAGATCGATGGCCAAACTAACAGTGATTGACCCGAGACACCATGTACAGTTTATATTCCCTGGCGACAGAACATAGCGGATCATACACCAGGAAGCAAATCATGAAAATTAATATTCAATTGTCAAAGTACACAACTCCATTGGCCAAATTCGAACTAGCCAATATACAGCAACCAATTTGAACATTCCATTGCAGCAAAAAAAGGTAATTTGAAATCAACATAAACCATTGGTAAGAGATTTATTTTGTCTCAAAATATAACGAGATAGCAAAAACATTGCAACAATTTAAAAGTAATGAATCCACTCTTTGCTAACGCCGTAATGTTCCCCTATGTGGCTTGGAAGCATTGTGTGTGTTATGTGGACTTTCTGTTGGATGTAAAAATTTAAAAAAAAAAAAGTAAATTCAGGAAGTCTCAGAAGCAAACAGCACAATAAATTGAATTATAAATGATAAGGAAGAATCTTGTTGGGTTCCATTTGAATTAAGTCTTTAAGGGGCAACATTCAAATTAAATATTGTCACATATTTGTTTAAGTAAAACAATAGGATGAAAATGAACAGGAACATTTATATTTTTGGCAGAGTCAATAAAAAAGTTGCATTACTATATTTGTCTTTCATTAAATAAATATGACGAATATGACTTTCAAAGGTAAGCGAATTAAAGTGAATGGATCATTCTGAAGGCATCCGTCCGCCCATTCTCTCAGCCGCTTATTTTGTTCAGCGTCATGGGGAGCTGGAGACTAGCGAAATTTGAAGTAGAATTCATCCTGGACTGTTGTTGGTCAATCATAGGGCACGTATGCTGCTTTTCCATTGATGCGGGCAAACATTCACACCATCACTGAGTGGGAAAACGAACCCATGCTGCCTGCACCGAAGGCAGACGGATGCAACACTCCACCAAGCCGGCAGACAGTTTAGCCTTATGATATATTCAAACACGCGCGCAATACTTTGATGACTCCAATCACCAAAAAGAACAATAAAAAAAAACTTTTGAATAAAATGTAACCAAAAAATGTGATTTTCGGATGTACTGATAGAAATTTTCAGAGTAACAAAACTAAAATGTCAGAGTATGATCTCAGTAGTTGTCTGCGGTTGAAGTTTTGAAATTCCTGGTCACTCAAAGAGCACCCTGCGAGTGGTTAATTCATGACACAATGTCAAAAAACTTTGCACTGGTTCATGCTGAACATGCGTCGTCTGGCCTGCTTCCTGTTGTGGCTCAGGGCGGTGCGCACGGCGCACTCGAAAACATGTTGGACCCCTCGCTTGGTCAAGGACGAACATTCCAGGTAGCCTTTGGCGTGCACGTTCCGAGCCACGCGCCTCCCCTCTGCCGCAGAGATGCACCTGCCCCGATGCGCACTCGACTCCCGCAGGTCCGTCTGGGTGCCCACCACCAGCACCGGCACCGTGGGCAAGTTCTCCCGAACCTCTGCCATCCACTTACTCTGTACATTAGCCAGAGAGTTGCGGTTGGCCACAGAGTAGCACACGAGCACGACGTCGGCCTGCTGGTAGGATCGGGGTCGGATCTGTCTGAAGTTGTCCTGGCCCGACGTGTCCCACAGGCCCAGACTGATCAAAACACCATCCATGTAGACCTCCGCCCCGGTGTTGTCGAACACCGTGGGCCTGTAGATGTCAGGAAAGGTTCCTGAAGTGAAGTTGACCAGGAGGGCCGTTTTTCCCACCGCGCAGTCCCCAACCAAGACACACTTGACAGACATTTCTACGGCTGATCATCTGAACAGTTCGTTTCAGTTCCGGAGAAGCACGACGGCCTCAAGTTGGTTAAAGTCACTGCAAGCTGTTCTTTGTAAGTTCATATAGTTCCATCGTTTTAAAATGTAATGCCCGATTACTTATTGTCCTCGAACAGGCTTTCTCGATGTCCCTTTTGTCTTTGTGTTGTGGACCTTGTTGGCTGAGCCTGTGGAAGGTCAACAGATGAAGAAGGCCAGATGACAGATGTTCTGAGGAAGACATGAAAAACCCATTATGAGCAACAGGCTACGTACATGTCGGTCAAAGTCGACGGTAACACATTCAGAGCTTTGCCCGTCCGTGTCACAAACACCGAGTGCCATCATTAGTGCTTTACCCAAGCGTATTAGAATACCGTATGACCCTAATGCAGGAAAATAGAATAAAGTCATGATCAAATGGTACAGTTTTACATGTTCTAAAAATAAAAGTAAATATAACAAATGCTGTTCTACAATTTACAAGACCTACACCTTGACATTACAAGCATGAAAGCGTATATATATGCTTGAAGGCAGGGACGACTTCTCTCCAGGATTTTTTTTTCCTCTCCCGGATCGAAAGGGGGGCTTGACCAATACATAGGGGGGCTGATAAAATAAGTTTAAAATATATTTTAGAATATCCAATAAAAAGCTGGTGGTTACCCGGGGTTACTCATATTATTGATGGCGCTATATTCTGCCCCACTTTAGCCTGGCGTAGCGCCATCGTGGCTTTAAGGTGAGGACTGTTAAGCAGGCTGTCAGGAAGCACTTTTGTGTAATTTTAAGATGAAATCACCTTTGTTGTGAACTTCATTGCGTGATAATGCGGCTCTTTTTCTCACTATATTATGATTTATGATCATTGGTACACTCATTTTTTTCTGTTATTATTATTAATGTCTTCATTGAGCTTTCAGAGCTCACCAAGCTGGAGATAACATGAATACACGTCAGAAGAAATTAACTTTAAACATATAGCGTAAGTAGTTTCTTTGCCAAACCGAACTTTCCAGTGTATTGGGCCTTTTCTCACAGGAGTATTGAAAACCAACTTGCTTCAGAGTTTCATTTTTTACGTATCTCATTTTACATGACGAAAGAAAATTCAAATAAATACGTACCATTCTTCAGTCTTTTCAAAGTCTTGCCATTTTGAGCCGAATGTCTCCCATAAAGGCCTCGAAAAGTTTGCTCTTTCTTCTACCCATTTATTTACTTACTTCCGACCTCCCCACCCAGCAACAAATAAGTAGACTGCGCTTAAAAAATGAAAACATGTACAAATGCTGTATATATTTTAGCACTTGTCAGGTAACAAAGAGAAAAGCTGCTGAAAAAAGAAGGCAAGAACTGACAAGTACAGCACATCCGCTTGTCAGTGAGAGGAGGGTCACACGTCCCTCCCCCACAGCTGTGACATTTTACAATACGTTCATATTTTGGCAATTCACTGACAGTAGTTTTGTCTCAAATTTCAGGGGGAATGCAACTGCAAACTCCTGTGTACTTTTTCCAAATTTGCAGTCAGTTACGTCATTTGCTGGCTTCCTTGTTCTTTTTGAATCTGTTCATGAGGATTAGTAAAGATGCGGAATAGTCACGACCGTGAGCCATCAGCCATAATATATCAATTCCTGCATTATGCATCAAACATGAGAGATGTGCTTTGAATTGCTTGTCTGGTTGTAGAGTAACTTGCGTACTGTTACCAAACACCGGCTCATGACAGACATAAATAATTCCATCCATCCATTTTCTGAACCGCTTTATCCTCACAAGGGTCGCGGGGGGTGCTGGAGCCTATCCCAGCCGTCTTCGGGCAGTTACCCCCAACTCAAATTTTTTGAGTTAACTCAACTCAAAATTTTTGAGTTACCCCAACTCAAACTTTTTGAGTTAACTCAACTCAAAAATTTTGAGTTAACTCAACTCAAAATTTTTGAGTTACCCCAACTCAAATTTTTTGATTTAACTCAACTCAAAATTTTTGAGTTACCTCAACTCAAAATTTTTGAGTTACCCTAACTCAAAATTTTTGAGTTAACTCAACTCAAAATTTTTGAGTTACCCCAACTCAAAATTTTTGATTTAACTCAACTCAAAATTTTTGAGTTACCCCAACTCAAAATTTTTGAAGGTCGCGGGGGGTGCTGGAGCCTATCCCAGCCGTCTTCGGGCAGTAGGCGGGGGACACCCTGAACCGGTTGTCAGCCAATCGCAGGGCGACATAAATACAGTAGTTACATTTTAAAATCTAACTCAACTCAATTGTATTTATAGAGCACTTGAGGACAAACTCAGTGTTTGTGTGTTGCTCCACACTACTGACAACTTAAACGCTGCTCTGGGTGGTCACAGCACGGGACAGGCACACTTTGCCTCCCCAATTCACCAGGTTAAGAGGAAGATAGGCCCTGCCAAGCGTGGCATGAGCAGCTGCATACCCATATGGGTCATGTGATCAATAATGATGAAGACATACCCCACGGAATTTCATTTTGAAAATTAATTCAATTTTCTGCTACGAATATTTAAACTGTCGGCAGTTGTAATTCAAAAGAAAATATCTGCTTAAAAACAAAAAGTTCTCAAATAATATTTGTCATACTTTGAAGGCCGAAGTGTCTTTCCTGTTATGTCAAAAATGAAAATGTTTGATTTACTGTATACCTATTTTCTGAAGATGCTAATTATATATTCTGATATAGGATGTTCCTACTATTGCTTATTTATATATATAAAATATGAAAATTCATTCTGATTTTGCACTTTCCTGATGCATTAACCTCAATTACTCAAAAAGCATAGGTATCGATATTGGCCTGGTATCCCATCACACCAAATCTTGCGGTACTGTATCTGATCAGCAGGGGCTACTGTTGTCCCTGCACAGACTTTGCTGTTTTTTTGCCAACAAAATATGAACTGAAACTGTAAAATTTAAAATTGTATAAACATTTTATTACATGATGCAACCATCCCATTTCAACAATTAATATAGTTTTGATATGGAAAAATATAACATTCTTTTGAACAATTTTTACAATACATTGCAGAATAAGCATTATTCTTCAAGTACAGGTATTGGTATTTTTCCACTTTAATGACAAAAAGCATTGGTAAAGCACTTGCAAAATATATCATGAAAATTGAGCATATGATGATACAATCTAAAAATACAAACAACCCTGAACCAGAACGTTTTTGTGATTCAGTCAGCATTCTTTTATGATTAGCTTTGACTTATGATTTTAAATATCTTAAAAGATATGGAGAAAACTGTAAAAGTGGCACACTATAAAATATTTTTTAAATGGATACATTCTTGGTTAGCAGGTGTATAAAAATAATCATTGCTGCAGTGAAATAGTGACAGAAGAATTACTCATTTAGATGTACAATACCTTCAGTTTGACAAATATTGATGACTTTTTGGGCTGTTTTAAATCAGGAGAGTAAGTCACAAGGAGAAAGAGGTAGAGTGACTATACTGATCTGTGTGAGCATATTAGTGTTGTTCCTTGTAGAGGCTTTCGCATGCATGCTCTCCTGCTTCTTTTTTACTTCAAAGAGACGACCAGGAGACCCGGCTTTGGTTCTGTGAACCTGCGGGATAAGGAATACAGGATGAGGAAAGGAGCGAGACTATGAGAAAACTGTGTGTGTGTGTGTACCTGTAATTTGTGTTGTTGAGGTAGTTTATAACGGCAGGGCGAATGCGGGCCACGCCCCCCTGGCTGTGGTTACCTCTTCCTGTGATGACAGAAAGCTGCGGTCGACACAGACCTTGTTCACAGTCTGCACCCAAGCAGTTAAAAGAATACATTTGAAAAGAAGCACCAAGCACAATGACACAGATAATGGAATTATTCTTTCATTCAACCTCTTCCCTTCTCTCAATTTATACCACACTATTCTTCCCTTCTACGATACGTTCTGACTCGAGTCCATGTACCTGCTGTTTTGTCATGTAGGATGCGGCGCAGATGTTCCAGGGCTTCGTCCACGTGCAACCCATGGAGGTCCAGGATGTTCTTCGGTAGAAGTGAGGAGTTGACCCTCTCAAAGATCTGAACGGCTGCGCGGTGGTTGGCCTCACGCATCCGCTGCCCGTGTAAGTGTCCCTATTGGAAACGGTGACACAAATGACAGAACTCAGAGTAATACGTACTGTATTTTCTGCATAAATTATTAGACTTGCAATTAGGGATAGGCTTTTAACCCATATAGGAAACGGGGGTGTGCAGAGACCTTTGGAGGGACAAGTGATCGTGTCAAAAGACCTTCAGCATGGTGAGTGCACCAATCAGGACATCATATCATTCATAACTTTGCTGCTGTGAATTGGGAATTTCTCCATTGCGAGACTAATAAAGGTTTTCTTATCTTATCTTATCTTATATTCTTATGCTACTGTGCGAATTACTTCATTGTGTGCCATTTGTAACCTCATAACATTGTACTGTTTGTCAGTACCATCATAAAGAGAGGACCCCCTATAATTATCAAGCAATTCCACACACCAAGTAGAATTCTTAATTATTTATGATACCCATACCTCAGAACAGTGGAAGAACAGACAGTGTAACTTTTAGAAGATGATGATTACCTGCTGTGCATAAAATGAAGCCACCCCTTTGTGTCCTTGCTTGTAAGCTGCTGCAGCTTTGGAAAAACTCTCAAGCTGCCGACTTCTTTGCAGACTGGCTTCTGCCCTGAAGTCCTGGTACTCAGGATCCTCAATGTCCTGATACTTATGGGAGTCAGCTATATCAGAGTCTGGAAGTTTCTGATGCAAAAAGGGGGAAATTAAGAGTGTCAGAAAAAAAATGCGAGGACAGAGAAAAGCTGCTTTTACAATACCAGACTGGTTCAATAAAAATCGTGTTACGGACAAAGCAGAAGTTTTTGAAATCCAGTCGTTATGTGGTCAACCCAGCCGTTCTATGCTTCTAACTGTGGCAACAGTTTGGAGGGTCGGCCCTATTCTGTTCCAGCATGATCATGTTCCTACTTAAAGTAGATAGGTTGGGTGTAAAACAATTTCGAGAGTAACTGCAACAGCGATTGGGAACCAGGCCTTCTCACATGTCAGGAATTAGTAACCTCCAACCTCAACGTTCTTGTGGATTAAATGACAAAAATTCCCCACAGACACACTCTAACATCTTGTAGAAAGTCTCCCATTCTATAATCGTGTAAATGGCAACCAGGTGACCCAATACTTTTGTTCATATGGAGGATCTCTTTGGCTGGATTTGTAAACAACAGCTACCTTTTCTCTCTCTTTGCTGGGAGTTCTGTGGTGGTCAGAGTGAGGCAATTCTGGAGCGACGACGGTCTTCACAGGGCCCTGGTCTAGTAAAGAGTTCAGAAAGAGCTCCGTCTGGCTGAGGCAGTAGCTGCAGATAATAAACATAATAATAAATAATAAACTAATCAGTCATTTTGAAGAACTTCATTGCTGGTTGACAGTGCATTCATCAAATTATTGTGAGTGCCAAAGAAAATGGATATAACTCAAAGCAAGGTTTGAGTCTTACTTATGATCCCTGAATATGTCGTGGAGAAAATGTCGGTCAATGGAGGGGAAACGGGAGTAGAGCTGATCCTCTTTTAGCATGGAGGCCCCATCACGCCTACTTAGGTCTGCTCGATTTTGTCTTGCCTGAAATTAATGGGGCAAGAGGGGTGTCATAAAGGGAGCTCAATTAGAAGTGTGAAATTAGACAGTGGATTACCTTCTTCATGTTCTCCTGCATGGCCAGCTCCTCTTTTATAATGTCCCGTAGAGAGACACATGGCTGGGACATATTCCAGTGGTCCATCACTGGCATCCCTCCATCTTTGCCACTCGGAAAATGAGATGTTGGTTTGCACATCTGAGTTTCATTCCATGGAACTGGACCTAAATGAAGTGGTTAATGTGCAAAAATCATCCTATCAGTTAAAATATAGTGTGATCACCATGGCTTTGATAATGATTATTTTAAAGCAGTTACAACTTCCGTATAGCATTATAGTACTTTTCTTTATTTTAAAGCAGTTACAACTTCCGTATAGCATTATATATATCTACAAAGGCACCGCTTGGATTTCAAGTCAATAAATAGGAACCCTTCGCTGTATATTCTTGCTGACTTGCATGTTTTAGTGAGCATTAGTTTATTTGTCAAGTGTATTGCTAATTTGAAATCAACCCTGCGAGATATCCTATTATGGTGGAAAAGTAAACAATTTTGCTCAATATTGTTTGTGGTAGGACTGTTCCACTCACTTTATGTATGCCTGGTGCATTGAAGACTTTAAATTGCCCCTTGCTGTCGAGCCACTTTTCGATTACACCAGTTCCACCGTGAAACAGCCTGTCTGCGCCCTGTGCGGTTGCTTTTCCATTCGAATTTTTCGTGGCCGTGCAGTTAACATGGAACCGCTTTTCAGAACCTCCTCCAAAAACGCAAGCAAGGTGTAGGGCCGTGACATCACTGTTATCTGATTTGCTGACAGATGATGTTTCATTGTGGCCCTTTTTTTTTTCTTTTTTCTTACATTGCATTGTTGTTATTATAACTTGAATTGCATGCTGTGTTCCTGGCCAGATCACCCTTGAAAAGTAGATCTTGGTCTAAGTGGGTTGTATTTTCTGGTTAAATAAGGTTTTAATTGCTTGACTGAGGTGGTCCAATATACATTTGAGAGTGCGGCCTGGATATATTTTGCATTATGAAGTCACGCAGATGCAACCTGTGTACCATGGGATTTGTTTGGGGATTTTTTGGATTGTTTTCCCCTGTTTCAACTGTGCTGAGCGACTGATCGGGAGATCCGTTTATTTTGTCCATTGGTGTGTTTTAACTTACCGTCCAGAAGCAATTGGCTGGAAAGAGTTGCTTGTCTCTGCCGTTCCTATGAAACAACAGGTTTAACTTGCATAGATCCGCTCAGATCGAGACAAAATAGAAGAGACATTTTCTAGTTGGACAGCGTCCGCTTCCATTGTTTATTTTGCGAGGGTTTGTTATTCACCTGGATAGTTTCTCTCCACTTCTGGTGGAGCAGTTTAGCCAGGTTCATATCCATCTGCAGAGCATAGTCTTCAGAAGAGCATGTACCTAAACATTGTGGGCACATGCTTATCATCAATCAATGTGAATTTTGATTGATTATCCAAGTCACTGATTCGCATAAAATCTGTAACTTGTATTGTTACCTGGCTCGACTCCCACAGGTCCAAACAGTTCAATTAGTTGCAATGCCAGCTCAGTGGGCAGTTTCAGCTCCACAGTGTCAATGTTCAGGACTTTGCAACCTTGATTTCCCATGGATCTCCTGTCATCCTTCTTCTGTCTTTCATCTCTTTCCAAATCATCCAGTTCAGCTTGCAGAAGCCGGTGGACCTCTTCCAGACTGGCAATCTCATCTGGAGTCGCAAAACTTAACTCCTCGATTAATGCTTTATGTTCAATGACATCATGTGTTTCCAAAGTAGGCAGGCTGGGAGTAGCTGTTACTGTGTGTGAATGTGTATCCAGCAGATTTTTGGTTTGGGCTGGAGAAGCTGTGCCAACAAATCCTGACGAGTCAGTATCGGAGGCCTCCCCGATTTCGCTCACGGCCTCATGTGTATACTGTTGAAGCACATCGGCACCAGCAGTCGAACCTGCATAAGGAAGTTGATCCCCCAACTTGGTCTCCAATGATGTTCCTAATAGTGTTGTGCTCTGTTCAACTTCAACAGTGTCCTCCTCATGCATGTCCTCTAAAACCTCCTCATCTCTGAAGAGCCTTTCTCCAGAATCCAGTAGCAGGTTGGTTGTCCATTCTAAGTCTTGGTGGCATTTGTCATATAAGTCTTCCAACGTATCGAAACTAACTAGCTTAAAATGACGACTGAGGATGGTCAGGCTCTCATGACGGCTATGTGCTGCCACAAATTCTTTGTCCTCCACCTGTGTGCTTTTCTCGTGCACCATGCGGTATGGTACTGTATTTTGAGTGGATGGGTGAACTGCAACAGCAGCAGAAACCGCAGATGCAACCTCTGGCACAAATCGTGAGGAGACGCCACATAGGATTGTAATGTCACTGCAGTAGCTGCTGGCAGCGACAACGGAATCTGCTCGGGCGTCTTGATGATTAAGACGCCAAAGAAGGGAAAAGTCCTGAGGTTCAGTTTGGGAGGGGCGATCTCTCTCCGAAGAGAGTCGGGAGTCAGATTGCACAAGGTCATCTTTGTTGAGCTTGGTGCAGAAGTCTAGTTTAGGACTGAGTCTGGTCTCACAGTCAGGATGTGTGGTGATAGCACTCTGACCAATGTCAACCATTTGTAATGTGGTATTGGGACTTTCAAGTGTATTGAGAGAAGGAGCCAGACAGTTCTGAGTGAAGGTGAGGGCAAGCTTGCACTGCTTCCCTGATCTGCGACTCTGACGCTGCTTTCGCTCTTGAGTGCATCCACTGAGAACACAACTCTCCAGTTCCAAAGGGTCAGTGGCATCACTAGACCGTCTGCTTTTCGGCTTCACTGTCAGTTCATTGTCTATCTGCTCTTTGCAATTTTTTGTGTCTGTCTTGGTGTTGCCGGCAAACACAAACTCGCTATCACATTCTGTGCCACAGCTTTCTTTCGGCCCTACGGATTCATATGCGGCAACAGCCGGCAAGGTATCTGCAGCAGCGTCAGGCTCTGTTTCACAACCAATGTCTAAAACTGTGGTTCCACTCGTTTCATTTTCAGTTTTTAAAATCTCACCATTACCCTTACAAGATTCTGCAGCTTTCCAGTCTAAGATACAGTCTGGTAAGTCAACTCTGCCACTCTTCTCCGTGTTCATATTCTGTCCCTTCTCTTCACTCTCAGACCAACAGCTAAGGGATTCTTCAAGATTGTCATCTGTCTCCAAATTGTGCTGTAGGCAAACAGAAAGAGGTGATGAACAAGAAGAACCAGACTGGCAAGTAACTACACCAGTCTGAATGAGATCAAGAAGTTTCTGGAACTCAGTCACATTGCCTTTGTCATTTGTGACTTCTTTAGACACCCCTCTGTCTTCACGGCTTTGATTTCTCCTTGCTTGTCGCTGATCAAGGGGCCCTTCAGATGGCCAGTCACCTACAAAATGCAACATATTGGACATCTCTCCCTCTACCCTACTTCTCACTGATGCCTCTTTATTCATCTGCTCTTTTTCCATTGGCAAGTCATCTGACTGGTCAATATCTTTCGCCGGATTTGTAGAATCAATCTTCCTTGTCGGTCTTTCTCTTGGCAACCTTTGTTTGATAGACTCAGAGAAGGCCACCGGGAGTTCATTACTATGTTGGTCTTCATTCATCACCGATTCCACAATACAATCAGGTATTCCCTGTTCTCCATTAGACTGATTTAGGGAATCCAGCTCAGAATCCAAAGCTCCCAAGTCCAGGTTAACATCCCTGTCTGAATGTTCTGACACTCTTCCAATTGGCTGGAAATCAATTGAATCTGTTGAATTGTGGTTATCTTCCAACTTGTGCACCTCACTGGGATGATCAATAGATGACACATCAGGAAGAGAGGAAAAGAGTTGAGACTGGGAATTCTTACGCCGGTCCATCAGTCCAGGTTCACTGACAAGATCGGGACATTTTGCTTCAGGAGTCAGACACCTGAGGGATGTCAACAGTGACAATGAAAGGCAAACTCAAAAAATTAATATCGTAAAAACACCATACACTAAAAAAACGCAGAGTCTCATGCTGAGTCAAAAGTCATAGAATAAAAACGTGTTTTAAGACAAGTTTTAAAAATGGAAAGAGAGGGGGCTTGCTTCATGTTTAGCAGAGGGTCATTCCAAAAGGAGGCAACGGAAAAAGCTCGATCCCCTCTGAGCCTCTGCCTAATCTTCGGCAGGGGGCGTGTAGAGGATGAGGCCAATGGGACTGTAGCTCCGGGCATCCACCTGGGGAGTTATCCACAGGCCCACCTTGCCCCCTCATGGTCGCCGTAAATGCACGTATGTCGCAGATCAATAATTAATGTTTAATGCACATGTTGAAGGAGCATCCTGCTGGGATACAGGGGGCATATTTCTAGATTTTCAGATAGGAGTCTAAAGCAGAGATACAGATAAGGTGGCACTTCACATGATCAGTAAATGTAACAAAATTGTAAGGATGGTTAAAGTAATTAATTTAATGACTCCGTTATTGAGAAATAAACGCTGTTTCACTTTAAAAGGCCGCTGCAAAATGCTGATTGTGGGTGAATGAAAATCCGCCTTTGTTTGAAAATGAATGTACGTAGTATATTTTGTACAAAGAGGCCCAGCAATGAGGATATCACTAGAATCAGGCCAAAGCCGAATTTTTTACGAATTGTTGTGCTGAAACTGGCTTGCTTTATTTGATGATGCAATGTGAATGGTTGGACAAACATGACATTTTTGGGGTCTCCTGAAATGTGATGATTTTAGAGCTACGAGAATTCCACCCGATGGCAGCCATGTGCAATAAACCCATCAAGCCAGTCAAATAGCAGATGTCTCATATCTCATGATGGCAAAGCACTAATGCAACAATATGCATGGCTATGGCTGGGTGATGTGACCGAAAAGTATATCACGATATAGGTATTTCATATTGGTGAATATAAATATATATATTGATTTTTTTTTCTTTATTGTATTTAAAATATATTTTCAGCTGCAAGGAAATGTCAATGTATTTGATGTTGAAACAAAGATGTAATCTGTTACATACAACAGAAAAGACTGATCCTGTTGTTTGTGATTCACACTTACTGTATATTTCTGTTCTCCAAGTGAAGGCGCTGTTTCGACTCAGGTAATAATGCACCCATGATGGACTTGACTGTTACAAAGTGCTCATAGCCATTCAGCATGCGGCGAATCGTTTCCACAGACACACCGTGTTTGCTGCGTCTGTGAAAAAAAAAACCCCATAAAAACAAAGATTTATATGGGGTTTCTGTCTTGACGAGTGACAATGAAATGTTTGATTATTCTAATCCCTAGATCTTCCTCACCTTTCTAGCTCTCTGGGCTTGTTTTTCCACCAAGTGTCCGTCTCACGAAACAGCACTTTGTAATTATGTTTCAATGCCTAACAAGTAGAAATAATAGTTTTTCAGGAGCACCACAAAAATAGTTACATTGCTAAAAACAATAAGAAGTGGGCATTTTACTAAAGGTATTGAAAGCGGGTGACTACTGACCTGGGCCACATAGGGCTTCATCTCCCAGCCCTGCATGTTTGTATTGTCAATGATGATAGGGTTAGCGCCTCTCTCAAAAGCTTCTTTGGCTATTAGGTGAAGGTGAGATGACAGATGAAGTACCTGAAGCATCTGTTCTTTCAGTGGTTACAGTTATAACTGCTCCATCTTATTTAATTACAACTGCCTACTGTACAGCTGTGTTTACCTCGCTTGTGGTTCCACTCATGAGCTTCCCCCAAAGTAGCAGGATCAAAATGATAGTGCCCTTGAACAGTGAAGTAGTCGTCGGTGCTTAGTGCAACTCCACCTGGATTATGTTCCACAAGAGCTCTGCAGAGATGAAATTAAGATGTTGTATGGACAACCGCTTATCAGCATGATCTGAGATCAAATTTATCAGGCCACCAACACCATCTACCAGTCTCAGAGACTATCCAGCAGCATGAAGTGCTTTAGTACAATCTCCTTCAGAGTGTTACCATTTTGAACACAAATAAGGAACTTAAAAGTGAATTCACCTTTTCATAACGACATTTCATCCCACTCATTGGTCATGTCTGCTAGATCAGAATTTAATCATGTTTTTTTCTATTTAGGGATGTAATAACTATAATTTTTGTAAAAGACAAAGAATATAGTCATGTGAGTATTGTTATATTATGTCTATGAGTTGCTCCACCATTTGTGATAAAAATATATGTTTTAAGGGTTATAACACTGCAAAACCTGTGTTATTCGTTGATTTGATGGTGTTTGCATTGTTTGTTAGCATTAGGCAAAATAGTCTAACTGAATACACATGTAATTCTGTTTTATATTTCGTTTTTTTTTTGTACACTTCAACTGGGAGTTCCAATAAACAGTTTCAAAACTTTTTTAAAGAATTGTTCTCTATCTGCCAAACTGGTGCTTGTGAAGTGCAGACCATGATTGCAACCATACAGCCTTTAAATCTCAAATCTCGCAAGTCGAGTAAAGAAATTTGCCTCACGCTTATCGTCAAAATCGCATAAATTGGGACACTTGTATCCCAAAACTCCATTGGAGTTGGATTTTAATCTTAATTTGAGTATTTAATATACCAATTTGATTTGAGAGCTTCTAAACTGTTGTGCTAAGTATGAAAGCAATGTAAAAACATACATTTTGCCAACTGCCAATGTTGTAACTTTTGGACAGTGTTGGTGATATTGTTCACGTCGTACCGAGCCAAAGTGGATTTTCCAGATCCTGGTGGGCCACGTAGCAAAACTAGCACCTTCCCTTCCAAACGAAGCCTGCTTGACCGAGCAGGTGCAATCCCACCTGGATTATGTGCAGCTGCTGCCGTAGCCCAGGATTTGGGAATCGTAGCAGAATGTCTTAGAGGTGCTTGACTGAACTGGCCTGTCCAGGGTGAGAGATGTCCAATTGAAGGGTGTGAAGGTGCAATAGGAGTGATAAAACATGGTCCTTTGTTTCCATGTAAACGCGGAGAGAAAGCAGGTGAATGAAGGTTCCACAATGGTGTGGTCACCTGAGAACCTAGTCCTCCATGTCTATTTTCAGAGGGCACGGGGCCAGCCTGTTCTAAAAACATTTCAGATGACTCATCCTTTTTATACAAATGAAAGGCAGAGGGACGCCCTGAAGCAACAAGATCCAACTGAGGTTTTGGCTTGTCTGCAGACTCTTCTGCCACTAGATGTGTGAAATCCACAACCGATTTCAGACCGTCACCGCTGCCATGCTCCCGAATGTTGAGCCCATCAAATGGAGAGGGACCTCCAGAATGCACCAAGCCTCCTTCAAGACATGGCTGCCCATCAGAGCTCTGCCCACATTCAGGTTTCTGGTTGAACTGAAGCAGCTCAGGGAAGACCTGCTCTGGAAACTGTGGTGCAGATAACGAAGAAAGTGTCATGTCTGCAGACGAACATTGGCTATTAATACGAACTTCCTGTTGCGCAGTCAGGTTTTGTAGTTCCTGATCAACTTGAAGGTCCAACTCTTCCGTCAGCAGACTGGTAGATGATGGCAAGGTGAGGTGATCTGATGCTTCCAAAGATCCAGGGTCTCGTACAGGTTGAGAAACATGATGAGGACTAAGCAGGGCTGCAGCAGTGCTCTCAAAGCCAGACACTGGTGATCCAACAGGGGCTGCGAGTTCAGCAGCAATTGACAGTTCCAACAGGGAATCCATGGCATTTTCGACTGCAACAAGACATTAATTTATTTGAATGTGATTATTACAATATTATCACATAAATTACCATTAAATGTTTTATATAGGGAATGGCATGAAAATATTGAAAAATAATCGAGATTATGTAAAAATAATTGCTTATCATTTGCAAGTGATGTAAAATGGAGAGCATAAGCAGAGACGTTCTTGATTTAGGCTCAACAGGAGTTAGGGGCATTCAGAAATCACCAATCACATTGAAAATGTCATAAATTGACATAATAATCAACGTTCATTTATTATCTTAGTCGGCACCCTAATTGATATACTGTACATTCATGTTGATGAGCTAACAGTGGAAACCCTGAAGAACCACCAACTGTTGGGACACAAACAATTTGGGGGGAATCAAACGAATAAGAGCTTTAAGTAGGAAACAAAAAAGGTTGCACAAAACAAATGCTTGGGAGGTTTGAGTGTTTTGCAATGATGACTCAGTCTTGGTCATGACAACATTTGTAACAGCTTAAAGTGCAGAAAACAGGGTAACCCTTTCACCAAAACCAATTTGACGGTTGTCCAAATGGTTGATTTAATATATTTAGAGTCTCAAATTTATAACCGGAATTAATAAATACCAGGAGTAAAATAGATCGCTACTCTTAATAGCGTTTGTTTTTGTTTCAATATTTACGAGGCATCGCTGCTCGCTGTGCTATTTAGATGTACGGTACTTTCATGCACTTTTAATGAACTCCCAGCAATTACGCGTTTTACCTTTAAAGTCAACCTCAGACAGCACCATGTGTATAACTTCTGGGTCCAAGCGGGAGAATATATCTCGCATGTTTTGGGTAATTTTCTGCCTGTCGGAGCTTCCTTTGCTGGATGAAAAGTTGGACGCCGATGCGACATCGTAACCATGAAGTGGTCCGAGACCGAAATCTCCCCCGGCAGGCGCCTCGCCGGGGACTCTGGTTGGGCTCTGTTCGTTTTTCTTTCTCCGAGGCATAATAGCAAGTTTGAGGTAAATCCTTCCTTCACTTGGTCACGGTAGCAAAGCTACAGGAAGCTAACTGCGAAGCTGGCGACAAACACTGATTTTGAGCAAGCATTCGTTGCAGTAAAAACGCGCTTCCGGAACAGAAATCATTGTTATTCCTTTTCAAAAGCGTGAATAAAGTTGAACTCGCCAATGTTACAACGTTTACACAAAACCCAACTAAGAATTGAGAACTACAAAAGCACTGTACACTAAGGTCGTTAATGGCCGATCGCGGAAATCCTTAGGCTGAGTACGAAATAAAAGCTACTTCTGACCGTATGGGGCAAATTTCAAAATAAAAGATTGCAAAAACCTGAAATACTATCACCCTGCAGGAAATATGATTAACGTAAACCATCTAGCTCGAAAGGCAGCCAGTTAAGCAATTACCGGAAAATTGTGTCGGCAATGCCATAAAATTAAATAACAATCCATATGCCCTACAAGTGCAGCCCGGTAGTCGAGTGGTTAGCACGTTGACTTCACAGTGCAGAGATACCGGGTTCAAATCCAGCCCCGGCCTTCATGTGTGGAGTTTGTATGTTGTCCCCGTGCTTGCGTGGGTTTTCTCCGGGTCCTCCGATTTCCTCTTACATTCCAAAAACATGCATGGCGGGCTGATTGAGCAAGGTGTGAGTGCGAACGTGGATGGTTGTTCGTCTGTGTGTGCCCTGCGATTGGCTTGCAACGGGTTCAGGGTGTCCCCCGCCTACTGCCCGAAGACGGCTGGGATTGGCTCCAGCACCCCCGCCCCCGTGTGGGGATAAAGCGCATCGGGAAAATGGATGAATGTTTACTACAAATAGTTTATTTTTGTTCATCGATCTATGCCAATAATGTGTCGTGACAGGCAGAAAAACGAAAATCTCTTTGACTAGATGTCAGAACTTGCTTGATAAATGACCTGTGTATCACTTTTTTGATTGTTTTTTTGATGGTGTTCCGTGAGATTTTACTTTCAAATGTAAGACACTGAATGTGTCTTGGCTCAACGGCGGGAAAAAAATAAACTGTCCTCTTGTGGTCCGCCAGGTATTTGGAACTGTAGTATTCACTTGAGCCAAACGGGGGCGCTCTTCACTCAGTCGTCTCACAGATAGCACAAACTGAACGGACAGAGCTTTGTGCGGAAAACTAGATCCAACCTGTGTCAGACTAATGAATTAAATCGGCCCACTCGAAAGGTAAATACCGGAAAACGGTTGTTGTGCAATTCGGCTGTGATTATACTCGCGCTGTTTGGAAACATCCGCGTGTAGCATTTTTCATGTGCTTTGAATCGTCCGTGGACGCAAGTTACTGGTGTTAGAGGAGAGCTCAGGGCAACGGTAGCAGCCCTTCGCATGTTAACGAGAGGCAGATGAGTTGAAGTCCAAAAAGAGAGCGTCAAGTAAATTTGCTCAATTTTTAAACTTACTAAAGTTGTTGCATTTGTTGGAAAGTTCTGGATCTATTCGCCGGTGTGGATGTTTCATGCTTCGGTGAAAGCATACTTGACTTCCTCAGTGGTTGTCTGAGGAGGGAGATGTGATGGTTACCTTAATAGTTTGCGGCCTAACACTAGCAACTAGCCCGGCTAGTCGCTAACACACTGTATGTAGCAGCTACTAGCTGCTAGCAGCTAACCGCGCTTCCCGCTAAATGCCAATGCTGTTTTGCTCCAAAGCTCGATCGCTGGCCCATTTGATAACCTGTGTGACAGTAGTACACACAGGCGAGTCGTGTGTGCTATTACGTTTGTTTCTTCAGACGACTTATTACGTTTGGATGGAACTCCAGTTGTTTATGCGCCGCTCTTAATCGCAAAACGGTGCTTTTTGTTGCATTTAAGGAAACCTGGGACTGAGCTACAGCTGGGCATTAGCTTGTAAGCTAATGTCCATATGCATATATCTGCTTGAGTATTGGCTTTGTAACTTCAAACTGTTCGTCATCCTCCAACCTTAAAATTGTACCACGCCATACGAGGAGCGTGTGTTGGGAATGGAACGTTTAGAGAGTGAAATAGTGCTCAAAATGAGTTTTTTGTAAGTGTTGTAGCATGGCGCTGCTGAACTTTTGTTTTCCGGCCCATAGAGGCCAGTAGAAGACCGCTTGGTTCCGACGTCCACCACCATGGAGTTCCCGCAACAGCAGAAACCGGCGGGCGACGGCAAGATCTGCTATCCTCCCGGAGTCAAAGAGATAACGGACAAAATCAGCAACGATGAGGTGGTCAAACGGTTGAAGGTACGCAAATGTCTTCACTTGCTCGGACTGTACTTCGCCTTGGATGGCCTCTGGCACCATGCCAAAACTCACATCTAATTTTACAAACTGGTACAAGATTTGAAAACCTGTTTTTCCGATCAAGTCCTCCGTAAAAGATGGGCTGCAGGTTCTCGAACTCTGGACTTGTACAATTATGTTGTTATAATTACTAATTAATTATTAAATGCCACAAAAACGTTTCTCTCCTCTCGCCAAACGTCAGCTGAGATGAGCTTCAGCTCACCCACAACACTGATTGAGGATAAACAGTGTAGAGGAGGATAGATGGATCCATTAAAACTGTGCAGCTCTGATAAACATGGAAATATGAGAGTATTGTGTGATCATAAAGACAAACATCCATCCGTCGGTCCTCTTCCATACCGGTTGTCCTATGGATTTTGAATAACTGGAACCTATGTGGTGCAACAGGTGGAGTACACACATTGGTCATCAGTCAGTAATAGGGCACAGATCACACATGAGATGATTCAAGGTGCTCAAGCCACAGAATAGACCATAACCAATATTTTGGTGGCCAATTTTTGACACGTGATTGTTTAATAATACTGATCTATTCATACCATTTTATAGGTTTTAGCATTACCACAGATAGTTTGTCGGACTTGTGCCACTTGGTTCTTTGTGCAGTCAACAATGAAGTTATGGGTGTGTGTATAAAAGTTGGAAGGGGCTAACAAAGCTTTTTCATTATTGTGCATTTTAGTGTTTACCCTGCAATCATTCTGTGATATGAAAGAGTATGTTGCTTTGCATTCATACCCCTACACAGAAGGCATCAGCATCTTTGTTACTTTTCTCAGTCATGTCGGTTTTACTTGGTCTTTCCTCATGTGGAGCAACACTATGCTACTGTTGGAAGCTGTATATGAATTAACATGTACTTGTACGCACCGAAAAGAAATATAAATATAATAAAGATAGATAGCTAGATAAAAATAGAACATGTTTTTGCTCTCATTCTCACGAGCTAAACGCAAAGATCTGAGGCTTTTTCCCTGAACAAAAAAAATATCTATTTCTGTCCAATATTGTTCTTAATCTGTCAGTGAGCGCCTCTCCTTTGCTGATACAGTATAGACAATCCATCCACGTCACAGATATGGCATATCAAGATGCTTATTACAAAGCTTTATTTTATTACCATCTTCTTCTTCTCCTTTCGGCTTGTCCCTTTTCAGGGGTTGCCACAGCGAGTCATTAATTTCCATCTTTCCCTGTTCTCTGCATCCTCTACTCTGACTCCAACTACCTGCATGTCTTCCCTCACGGCATCCATGAATCTCCTCTTTGGCCTTCCTCTCTGTCTCCTACCTGGTAGCTCCATCTCTAACATTTTCCTACCAATGTATCCCCTGTCCCTCCTCTGTACATGTCCAAACCATCTCAGTCTGGCCTCTCTCACTTTTTCTCCAAACTTTCCTGTCTGAGTTGTCCAGCTTTATTTTATTACCATCATTTGCCTTATACATAGAGTTGATAATGTTTTTTGTGACCTGTCAAATGCTGGTCCACTCCTCTTCTGTAGCAGTGATGCTTCTGTATCCAGATCATCGCAAACATGTTAAATGGGTGACATGACCAGTGGGTATAGTATGCTGGAAAATGGTGGTCATGCCCCTGGATATCCATTTCGGTAAAAGAACACATTTTGAAATGGCCTTTTTGGGGGGCAGCCTAAGGCACATCTGTGTATTATTCGTGCTGTCTAATCAGATTCTTGGATTATCTCGGCAAAGGAATCGTGCTCACTGACATGAGATTACAACAGACAATATTTGAGAACCCCAGGCATTTAGTGTATCAGGATCCCAGACAGCCTCTACACTAGGGGTGTTGGGATCAGGCTTTGATGCTGCCAATTCTGATAACGATTATCCATGAGTGAGACTGTGCGATAGCTATTCAGACACTGATCACGTGGATTAGCTGCACATTTTCTGATTTTAGAACTTCTCACTCACAATTATTTTTAATAATTGATTAATCAGTCTGTCTTTTGACTAATTAATGAATCAGATAAAAAAAAAACTGACATCCACATTTCCATCCCTTTACAAAAACTGGACAGTATTTCTAATAGACAGTGCAGAAAATGCAACATATATTATGATTCAGTTATTGGTTTGATCTGTAAGGTGCAGTGTTTAGGGAAGGAGGACGGGACGCAGTACTGAACCCAGGCTGGTCTCCAGTTGTCTGCAGGCTGTAAAGTATGAGCTTTGGGTGACTGGCGTTTGTGGTCTGCCATGAAAGGCACTGAGTGACACACACAGATAGAGAGATAAGTAAACACAGTTGGGGATGTTTTGGTTGTTGTCGCTGGAAATATAAAGTGAAGCTAGTGCGGTGTAACAATGACACTGAGTGCTGTGTGGAAATATTTTAATGTGGAAAGCAGAAACAGCGCCACAGAAACTTGCAATGTCTGCAAATTGAGCACTTCATTTGGCAGCAAAACTGATGTGTCCAAGGGGGCGGGGGGTGCTTTACTTGGTTTAAACCACTGCTCTGCTAGCCAAATAAAAGGTGCCATGTTGCGGTAGTTTTGTTTTAAAATTTTATATATATATATATATATATATATATATATATATTTGGATGCGCTGTTTTTTTTTTCTCCTTAATCCATTGCCGAGGTATTGGATCAGAACTCTGTATCAGCATATTGACTCGGACTAGGGTGCAAAAACGTGATCCGGACATCCCCACTCGTAAGTAAAATTAATATAATCAGCTGTCTGTAAATCTGACAGTATTATTGTCTCATTCTATCATGAACGTGAATACAATATGCTTGGATCCTTGCTAGAAAACATGTTTTTACTCCCATTTGTGGTTTTGCTTTATGCATCAATCTTAATTCAATATGTCACGTAAAAAAACGACTTCTTCCAAAAAAGAGATCATAAAACAGTGTCTCAGTTCGATCCAGCAGTCTAGAGTTCATAGAAGTGGGCCTGGTTGGAAAAAAATGTTGGTGTAGATCAGACAAGGATTTTCCTTTACCTTGAATAAACGTGATGTCTTCCTGAAGCCCAAATAAAAAAATCTATGTCTATCGAGACACTCTACTTGCATTTGTTACGTCACATCCCCGTGCTACAAACCTGCCTCCTTCAAACACACTTTTGAAAAAATATTTTTTTTAGCCACGTTGAGGCTCTCTCGCACAGCTGTGATTTTAGTCTGGCTTTTAGTTCAGTTTGGTTAGCAAAATTGGCTTTGGTTAGCAAAATTGGCTTTGGTTGCAAGTAGTATTTTAACACCAACACTGCACAAAAATACTGTCGTTATTTCTTGAAGGGTAAAATGTGTTCACTTTCCTGCCTTTTACTGCCTTACTTATTGAAAGACTGATCAACTTCCATTTTGTGACTGAATATAATCAATGCACATGTAACAGAATCAACATGCATTGTGGGGGTTGACACAAGCTCCATTGTCAGTGATTGGGGCATCTGGAATGTTTCAGAGTTTAATTATTTTTGCGTGTCAGTATAAAAAAAGGGATGGTTTTGACATTGCTTCCATCTTTTACGTGAACGTTTTCAACAAGGTTTAGAGTTTCAAAGGTTTTTGCACTAGGTCGTTTTGCGAGGTAACTGTGCCCTCAGTTGTGTCAATGGTCAAGTGTGAGAATAATTAACAGTTGAAACATAGTTTGATCAGCTGCTTTTAGTTTGGGCATCTAAATAGATTTGTTATTTACTTTACCGAACATTGTCAAACACTGTAAACAAATACGAAACCATAATTTTTTTCCTCTTTATTATTTTAACCTTGCAGTCATGTAATAATGTGTAATACTGTATACTGTATATCTGAGAGAGAGCTGTATAATACATTCATTCAGTGTACACCCTAATTCCTCCGTATTGGCAGCAGGCAGTTTGTGACTGCTTGTGCACAAAGGCGTACAAGTGGTGCTGTGGACTCTGTTTGCCCATCCCCCATTCCTACAAATGTCTGTCTGCTTCGTTTGCTCGCCCATACTACAGTGCTCCCTAAGTCACTCCAATGCATCAATGCAGGCTGGTGAATTGCCTCTTGTCTGCGTGTAACTGCATGATTTATGCACTAACCAATTCATGTTCATGCTGAATTCTTTTCACTTTTTGTTTTGCAACGTTGTAGCGATGGCAATGTTTTAAGTGGCTGATAAGATTTCTTGTGTGGGGCTCATTTTTTGTTCCCCCGCCCTTTTCATTGAATGTTTGCAGAACATTTGGTGCAAATAGCACATGAGATGCCTTCCTCTAAAACAGTGAAGTAATACCACACAATCGTGTCATGTTTCTTGAGTGTGAGGTCAATGCTTAATTTGGTCACAGAAAAATCCCACACAATTTACATTATGTTTGTCCTGCACAAGCTCAGAGGAGAAGAGTTTATTTTAGGCTGTATTCAATGGAAAGGAGCCCACCAAAAACAAAGGAGAGCTGCATTGAATTTTCATCTTCATTCTTGGATTTTTCTTCTTTCTATTTGAGCCTTTTTTTTAAGTGTTATTTACGTAATTTATTCATAGGAAGTCATCATTCCTAATATCGGCCAGATAATTGTGTATCCCTATTTACAAAACCTACTTTTTATTTATTTATTTATTTAAAAAAAAATGTATGTATATATATATATTTTTTTTTTATGCATTTGTACAGAATGCCCCCCAAACCCAATCCTGGCAGTTTGGCGTTTAAACGC
>NW_017805497.1:387371-450936 GCF_001891065.2 Hippocampus comes | reverse complement strand
TATATATATATATATATATATATTTGGATGCGCTGTTTTTTTTTTCTCCTTAATCCATTGCCGAGGTATTGGATCAGAACTCTGTATCAGCATATTGACTCGGACTAGGGTGCAAAAACGTGATCCGGACATCCCCACTCGTAAGTAAAATTAATATAATCAGCTGTCTGTAAATCTGACAGTATTATTGTCTCATTCTATCATGAACGTGAATACAATATGCTTGGATCCTTGCTAGAAAACATGTTTTTACTCCCATTTGTGGTTTTGCTTTATGCATCAATCTTAATTCAATATGTCACGTAAAAAAACGACTTCTTCCAAAAAAGAGATCATAAAACAGTGTCTCAGTTCGATCCAGCAGTCTAGAGTTCATAGAAGTGGGCCTGGTTGGAAAAAAATGTTGGTGTAGATCAGACAAGGATTTTCCTTTACCTTGAATAAACGTGATGTCTTCCTGAAGCCCAAATAAAAAAATCTATGTCTATCGAGACACTCTACTTGCATTTGTTACGTCACATCCCCGTGCTACAAACCTGCCTCCTTCAAACACACTTTTGAAAAAATATTTTTTTTAGCCACGTTGAGGCTCTCTCGCACAGCTGTGATTTTAGTCTGGCTTTTAGTTCAGTTTGGTTAGCAAAATTGGCTTTGGTTAGCAAAATTGGCTTTGGTTGCAAGTAGTATTTTAACACCAACACTGCACAAAAATACTGTCGTTATTTCTTGAAGGGTAAAATGTGTTCACTTTCCTGCCTTTTACTGCCTTACTTATTGAAAGACTGATCAACTTCCATTTTGTGACTGAATATAATCAATGCACATGTAACAGAATCAACATGCATTGTGGGGGTTGACACAAGCTCCATTGTCAGTGATTGGGGCATCTGGAATGTTTCAGAGTTTAATTATTTTTGCGTGTCAGTATAAAAAAAGGGATGGTTTTGACATTGCTTCCATCTTTTACGTGAACGTTTTCAACAAGGTTTACAGTTTCAAAGGTTTTTGCACTAGGTCGTTTTGCGAGGTAACTGTGCCCTCAGTTGTGTCAATGGTCAAGTGTGAGAATAATTAACAGTTGAAACATAGTTTGATCAGCTGCTTTTAGTTTGGGCATCTAAATAGATTTGTTATTTACTTTACCGAACATTGTCAAACACTGTAAACAAATACGAAACCATAATTTTTTTCCTCTTTATTATTTTAACCTTGCAGTCATGTAATAATGTGTAATACTGTATACTGTATATCTGAGAGAGAGCTGTATAATACATTCATTCAGTGTACACCCTAATTCCTCCGTATTGGCAGCAGGCAGTTTGTGACTGCTTGTGCACAAAGGCGTACAAGTGGTGCTGTGGACTCTGTTTGCCCATCCCCCATTCCTACAAATGTCTGTCTGCTTCGTTTGCTCGCCCATACTACAGTGCTCCCTAAGTCACTCCAATGCATCAATGCAGGCTGGTGAATTGCCTCTTGTCTGCGTGTAACTGCATGATTTATGCACTAACCAATTCATGTTCATGCTGAATTCTTTTCACTTTTTGTTTTGCAACGTTGTAGCGATGGCAATGTTTTAAGTGGCTGATAAGATTTCTTGTGTGGGGCTCATTTTTTGTTCCCCCGCCCTTTTCATTGAATGTTTGCAGAACATTTGGTGCAAATAGCACATGAGATGCCTTCCTCTAAAACAGTGAAGTAATACCACACAATCGTGTCATGTTTCTTGAGTGTGAGGTCAATGCTTAATTTGGTCACAGAAAAATCCCACACAATTTACATTATGTTTGTCCTGCACAAGCTCAGAGGAGAAGAGTTTATTTTAGGCTGTATTCAATGGAAAGGAGCCCACCAAAAACAAAGGAGAGCTGCATTGAATTTTCATCTTCATTCTTGGATTTTTCTTCTTTCTATTTGAGCCTTTTTTTTAAGTGTTATTTACGTAATTTATTCATAGGAAGTCATCATTCCTAATATCGGCCAGATAATTGTGTATCCCTATTTACAAAACCTACTTTTTATTTATTTATTTATTTAAAAAAAAATGTATGTATATATATATATATTTTTTTTTTATGCATTTGTACAGAATGCCCCCCAAACCCAATCCTGGCAGTTTGGAGTTTAAGCGCTCAAATAAATTCCGTCTCACGTTTTGTCACTATTACGATGCTGCACAGATGGTGGTGAAAACCTACATGGACATGGATCAAGATTCCGAAGAGGAGAGTATATATATATATATTTTTTTTTTATGCATTTGTACAGAATGCCCCCCAAACCCAATCCTGGCAGTTTGGAGTTTAAGCGCTCAAATAAATTCCGTCTCACGTTTTGTCACTATTACGATGCTGCACAGATGGTGGTGAAAACCTACATGGACATGGATCAAGATTCCGAAGAGGAGAAGCAGCAGTATCTTGGTCTAGCACTCCACCTTGCCTCAGAGTTCTTCCTCAGGAACCCCAATAAAGATGTGCGGCTGCTCGTCGCCTGCTGTCTGGCTGACATCTTCAGGATCTATGCCCCCGAGGCCCCCTACACCTCACATGACAAACTCAAGGCGAGGAGCCTGCTTTTGACAGTGGTTATAATCTTGCACACTACAATGAGAATCTTTGGGGACATTTTGGCTGAACAAGTGATTTGTGGTTCTGTCTGCAGGACATCTTCCTCTTTATCACCAGACAGTTAAAGGGACTGGAAGACACCAAGAGCCCTCAGTTTAACAGATATTTTTATCTTCTGGAGGTGATACTCAGATTTGTTATTTAAAATACGCACAGACTAAATAATGCACAAATGTTTCAATAGAGTGTTTATGGATTTCTTCTCTCTTCTTGTAGAATTTGGCATGGGTTAAATCATATAACATATGCTTTGAACTTGAAGACTGTAATGAGATCTTCACCCAGCTTTTCAAAACCCTCTTCTCTGTGATCAAGTAAGACCTCTATTGATTCATAATATTCAACACATGTTTTGAGTTGTCATTTTTGCTTTTGTTTATTTTTGCTACAGTGAGAGCAGAACAGAATACAGTGTGAATGCTTGCTTGAAGTTAGTCAGGGCCCAAACATGCGACCAAGGATATAGATTTTATACAATGATGACCGATGGATGTCCTGATAGAATGAAATACTTAATCCTGTGAGCCAATGACCTGTTTAATGTTCCTTTTAAAATAACAAAGAATCAGATAAGATAAATTTAATAATAATAATTTCTGTAATGCTTTTAACTTGGGAGATTTTTTTGTGTAGCCATGTTGAATAAAAGAAACTACAATTATGCAATTAGTCACTTTCACGGGAAAGTCAACTATTGGTGGAAATCTGCTATTTGCAGTCAAGCTCAACCCCTATTCCCTACCAATACGTGGGTTAACTGTGCTGACTGAACGCTATGTTAAAACTTATGAATAATTTCAAAGACAATTTATTTGTGGTCCACCCACCCGTGTGTGTCTTCCTCTTTCCTTCTGGCAGCAACAGCCACAATCAGAAAGTGCAGATGCACATGATGGACCTGATGTGTTCTATCATCCTGGAGGGAGATGGAGTCACACAGGAACTGTTGGATAGCATCCTTATTAACCTCATCCCTGCACACAAGGTGAGAAGTTACACTTGAAATGCTTTTTCAATATTTCAATGTCTTCATTCATTCAAGTCATTTGGGATTTATTCAATAAGCAGAAGCAAAAGGCAATGTTGCATAATTTTCACCACTATGTTCACTTTTTTTTTTGTACAGAATCTAAACAAACAAGCATATGATCTTGCAAAGACTATCCTGAAGAGAACCGTCCAGACCATAGAAACGTGCATTGCAAATGTATGTGGCTGCATGTATACTTAATCTTGGTTATTTTGGCTATCAACCTCGTAGCGTTTATTTTTTTCTTCTGGTCTTGTTAAATAAATGTCTTTTAATGTTTTGTTTTTTCTTCAGTTCTTTAATCAGGTTCTCGTGATGGGTAAATCCTCTGTCAGTGACCTGTCGGAGCATGTTTTTGACCTCATCCAAGAGCTCTTTGCAATTGATCCTTTGCTGCTTACCTCTGTTATGCCACAGCTGGAATTCAAACTCAAGGTTACTGGCCCAGACCCATGCACACACACTCGCTATTAACTTTACACTTCACAAGTTCACTCTGATTAATTTATCATTTTTTTCTATTGTCTAGTACAGGGGTGGGCAATCCTAGTCCTGGAGGGCCGCTATCCTGCATGTTTTCCATCTGTCCCTTCTCCAACACACCTGATTCAAATGATCAGATCATCAGCAAGCTTTGTCGAGGCCTGAACAATTGAATCAGGTGTGTTGCAACAGGGACGGATGGAAAACATGCAGGATAGCGGCCCTCCAGGACTGGGATTGCCCACCCCTGGTCTAGTAATATACTTTATTTATGCATATACAGTATAGATAAAGTATGAAAAAATGTAACCCACCATACATGTTTTTGTTGTTTGCAGAGCAATGACGGAGAAGAGCGTTTGGCTGTTGTACGCTTGCTAGCTAAATTGTTTGGGGCCAAAGACTCCGAACTGGCCTCACATAACAGACCTCTGTGGCAGTGCTTCTTAGGCCGGTGAGTTGTGTGGAACCTATGCAGCCGCTGAACTGCTTCTAGTTGAGAATGTAAATTAAAATGCTGTAATTTAATGCATTTGAGTCATAGTTTGAGGTACATTGTAATACTGTATACAGGTTTATGCAATCTGGTGCCACAGAGAGCTGAGGAATCTCCCCCCAATTGTCCATTAATGGGCATTCTAAGTGCTTGTATAAGTACCTACATAGGGGCTCTGCAAAATGCTGGGTAGCCTAAGGAGCAATCAGTGAAGCATATTCATTATTGGGTATTCTTTGTGAATACCTGTATATTCATGCAGACATGACGATCAGTGCAGTATGAATGGTTTCCTGTCGTGCATTTTGCTGTGACAGTGATGTGTTGTTGATGTTGCGTTTACTGCTCTGAAAAAAGCCACCGTGTTGGAAAAGATGCCAATTCAAACATTTATCTATCTACATTCTCCTTCATTCACTATAAATTAGTTCATGAGTAACTTGTGTTGTCCAGGTTCAATGACATCCATGTCCCGGTGAGGTTGGAGTGTGTGAAGTTTGCCAGCCACTGTCTCATGAACCACCCAGACCTGGCCAGAGATCTCACAGGTGTGCACATGCCTTGATGTTTTCTTTACATACCGAGTGGATTACTTTGGTTTTCTCTGGCTAATTCAGTCTATTTCTCACTATTTCTCACTCCAAACGCCTGACTTAAGAGTTCTTGAAAGTGCGTTCCCATGACCCCGAGGAGGCCATTCGTCATGATGTCATAGTCACCATCATCAATGCTGGGAAGAAGGATCTTAATTTGGTCAATGACCAGCTATTGGGCTTCGTAAGAGAGAGGACGCTGGACAAGAGGGTGAGATAAATGCAACAGTGTAACAATGTCACAAGGCAAGGTCACATTATTCTTCAATATATGCATGAACGTGAAACGGAGTATATTGAGCATGTTTCTCACGTTTGTTTTACTCCTGCCAGTGGCGAGTGCGCAAGGAGGCGATGATGGGCCTGGCTCAGCTTTATAAAAAATACTGTTTACACCACGAGGCGGGGAAGGAGTCTGCCCTGATGATCAGCTGGATCAAAGACAAGCTGTTGCACATCTATTACCAGAACAGCATCGATGATAAGTATGAGAGCATATTTTCATCAAATCAAATAAAAATGTACCTCTATGATTTTATAGTCAGGAAGATGAAACCTTTTTTTAAAATGCACCTCAGAATCTTGATTTGTGTGAAGATAATGAAATGTAACAAGGACTCTCCAGTTCGTCCTCTTAAGGTTTCAATCTCTGTTCTGCAGGTTATTAGTTGAAAAGATCTTTGCCCAGTTCATGGTCCCCCACAGCCTTGAAACAGAAGAGAAGATGAAATGTCTCTATTACCTGTATGCCTGCCTGGACACCAACGCTGTCAAGTCAGTAATCCTGCACCTATTAGTTTTACATACCTGTTTTCTGGACAAAGTACAGTGGAACCTCAAAGATCGAACACGAGACATTCTGAGACACTAGTCAAACTATGTTTCTTGATATGACATCATAATTCCTAATATCAGCCTGAGAAGTCATGCACACACCCAACAACTATGTAGCTGTGTGGACCCTTCACTTTAGCCTGCACAAGCCTAAAAGTGATGATGTAAATGTATTGTTTAGCATTGAACAAATCAATTGTGCTCTAAAGTTTTACGCTTATATGGGCGATTCCACCAAATTAGTGCCATTTGTGTCGCCAGGCAATAAGATGAAAATACATTTTTGTAAAGCGTTCTCCACATTGATATGTACAGTATTAGGTTTAAAGTTGGCACTCTATTAGAATAAATGCCATGGCTATCGTTCCTCCATTTGATCATTTTTAATGCTAAAAAACCTCACTGATATAAAAGAAAAAGGTTTGAGATGCACCAATACACATTGTGAGTTGTTGAATATGTCTGTCATCAAATTTAGTGCTAATAAAAATGAAAGGAAAACCAATAGAACTTTGAGTGTATTTTGAGTGTGTGACAAAGAACAATTGGCACTGATTAGGTGGAATGGTCCATATTTTATAAATGTATAAAAAAAACATACAATTTGACATATATACATGTCTGTATGTGTATTTTTATATTAATTTTAAATTTGATGCAACCTCTTTTTTTCTTAACGCATTGCCTAAGTATTGGCAGATACTTTAAACAAAAGAATCTGATTTAGACTTTGGTGATAAAGTGTGATTCGGACATCCCCGTTCGGGCCAAATTTCACGATACATAATACAATTTTGATCACTCAGCAGAACAAAATCTATAGTTGTCCACCATTGTAGCTAACTTGTTACTTGTCTTTTATTCTTCGTAGGGCTTTGAATGAGATGTGGAAGTGTCAGAATATGCTGAGGGGCTTGGTTAAAGAGCTGCTTGACCTTCACAAACTGCCTGTGGTGCGTTGAATCAAAGGATCTTCATCTTGCTTCAAGCACAGATGTAGATGTAACCCAATTTTCCTCTCTCCTTTAGTCTGAAACCAATAGCAGTGCCATGTTTGGGAAGCTGATGAATATTGCAAGTCAGTAACCCATCTACTCAATAACTGCTGTTTTCATTGTAGTCAGTAACTGCCAAATAAATCAAGGCTATTTTTCTTTTTTGCATTTTTCAGAGAACCTGCCAGATGCGGGGAAAGCTCAAGATTTTATGAAAAAGTTCAATCAGGTTCTTGGTGACGATGAGAAGCTCAGAGCTCAACTTGAGATCCTCATCAGTCCGACTTGCTCTTGCAAACAGGCGGAGATTTGTGTGGTGAGAGACCATGGAACGCTGCATCTTTCATAGTATATCCCAAAAACTTAAAAATGCTGTGACACCTAACCAATCCATGAGCTATTTTTTTCCTATTCTCTCCATATTTTTAAATCTCGCTGGTATGAATACAAAACTGCCATATAAACAGTCAAACCATCATAAATATGGATATATTTTATGTATATACTTGGCCTTAATCTAGAATCTGACAAATTTACAACATTAAAACACAATCACTGTTTGTTGTTTGTACAGAGGGAGATCACTCGGAAGTTAACGTTTCCCAAACAACCGACCAATCCTTTCTTGGAGATGGTTAAGTTCCTGCTCGAACGCATTGCCCCAGTCCACATCGACTCAGAGGCCATCAGGTGTGAAAAAGTATCATAAGGAAAAAAAACAAAACTCATCGCCTGTGAAATTCTCTGTGGTGCACAAATGGAAGTGCACTGCAAGTAGAGCACGGTTGAACCTGTGAAACTTGAGTTTCAATAGCTTCATGCTCATGTTTGCCTTTGTGTAACACCGACACACCATCAACTGGCTTTTCTCATTCAGTGAGACACCGTGTGGTGGGGAAGTGTAACTGCTTTATCAGCAAGGTTTGAAGGTTAACCCTTTCTGCATGATGGAAAAACACTATTGGGACAGACAACGGTGGCTGAATAGATCATATTTTAGTATCACTTTGTAATTGTTGTAACGGCCTAAGGTTTTTTCAAACTTTTGATAACCAAGGCCTTTTTTGGTTTTAGTGCTTTGGTAAAACTGCTCAACAAGTCAATTGAAGGCACAGCAGATGATGATGAAGAGGGTGTTACCCCTGATACAGCCATCCGCTCAGGCTTAGAGCTACTCAAGGTACATGATACTAGAAAGTCATCCCATTTCATTTTTAGATTATTTTTTCCCCAATTGATTCATTGCAAATTGATCATCTGTCATGTGTTGGATGATTTGGATTCCCTAAAACAATCCTAATTCTTTCAATGGCGAAGTTGACTTTGGTGTGAATTAACCAGTCCTATTACTCCTTTTAGGTTCTGTCATTCACCCACCCCACAGCATTCCACTCATCGGAGACCTATGAGTCTCTTCTCCAGTGTCTGAAAATGGAAGATGACAAGGTGGCTGAGGCAGCGATCCAGATATTCAGAAATACCGGACAGAAAATTGAGACAGAACTACCACAGATAAGATCGTATGTATTACGTGGCACAGCGAACCTACCCCAATGCTGATTTGTCTCCTTACTCATAAATAATCCTATGCATTCATCAGGACCCTAATTCCCATTCTACATCAGAAAGCTAAGAGGGGGACACCTCATCAGGCCAAGCAGGCCGTCCACTGTATACATGCCATCTTCAACAACAAGGAAGTGCAGTTGGCTCAAATTTTTGAGGTAAAGGACCAAAAACAAATCCTCCATGTTTGAGATGCTTTCTCGGATAAAAGAAAATCTTGATGCGTTTTATGTCCTCCATACCTCCAGCCTCTCTCGCGGAGTCTAAACGCAGACGTTCCTGAGCAGCTCATCACACCGCTTGTGTCACTAGGCCACATCTCCATGTTGGCACCAGATCAGTTTGCTTCACCAATGAAGTCCATAGTGGCTAACTTCATCGTCAAAGACCTCCTCATGAATGACAGGGTGTGTGCAACGTGTTTCCATTTTATAATGGTTGATTATGGATAACTGATTTAAAGAAGTGGTAGTATTATGTTAAAAATAAAGCTTAGGTTTATATTAGTTTTTTGTGTCTTTAGTCAGTGGGAAACAAGAATGGTAAGCTGTGGACCACTGATGAAGAAGTTTCACCGGAAGTTCTGGCTAAGGTGAGACACACACACACATACACACACACACCCCTACACTTTAAAGCACAGGTGTCAAAAGTCCGGTGCTTGGGGGCCGGTGTCCTGCATGTTTTGCCAGTCCTAGTGCTGGCTGCATTCGGAAATGAATGCCCCTCCAAACACACGTGTACAGTAGTGCACCGGCATCAAAGTGACTTTCCCAGCGCGCCCTTTCTCATAATCAGACAAGTACGATATGAACAGAATATGGCAATAATGAGCCCACTGAAAAAATCTAGTGGTTGGTCAATGGCCGTGCCTGCATTGCAAGAGAGTATTAGTTCACGACACTTGCATTGTATGAACATTGAAGGAATTTGAATGTAACTATCAAGGATGCTATCATACTGCTTTGGGTCTCCGGCAAATAAACATTTCCAGTGCACTGCAAGAGCAGCAACTTGGCACATTAAACTGCATTGCAATGTGCCCAAGAACATTTTTTTTTTTTATCGACCAATATGAAGTAGTTATATCGTACGTATTACTTTTCTGTCATATCGCCCAGCTGTAGCTGATTTAATTGAATAAATTAGAACTTTTAGGTGTAAGTGGGATATATTGATTGTGCAATGAAAGAGGCACATTAAAGCAATACATGCTCCCCGTGTCTCACTATTCATCTAATCATTTGTGTTCATCTGATCTTAGGTCCAGGCCATCAAGCTGCTAGTACGTTGGTTACTAGGAATGAAGAACAACCAGTCCAAATCAGCAAACTCCACGTTACGCTTGCTGTCAGCAATGCTGGTTAGCGAGGGAGACTTAACAGAGCAAAAAAAGATCAGGTAACGTTCAAGTCAACGACCTGCTGACAAATGCTTCTGATCCTGACATATATGTTCCCCTACAATTTTTTTTTCCCCTCCTCAATCTATCTGCCTGACCTGCTACCAAATGGCCTAGTGGTTGGGGACCACTGCTCTAGTTTTTCACTTTGGGTTCTTTTTTCTTGCCATTTCTTTTTCTCTGCAGCAAATCAGACATGTCTCGTCTAAGGCTGGCTGCAGGTGGCGCCATTATGAAGCTAGCCCAGGAGCCCTGTTACCATGAAATCATCACGCCTGAACAGTTCCAGCTGTGTGGCCTTGTTATCAATGTCAGTCTCTTCTTCATTTGGCATTTCACAAACGTATTAGTGGGCTGCATTTCTTGGTGAGAACACCATTTAGGAGATATTTTCAACAGGTGTTTTTATTTGCCGTGAGGTAGAACTGAAGTCACAATTGGAGGTGTTTCTCATATTCTGACTCCCATGTAGTTACATCAGGTTCATAGCTCTGTGAGATGCAATGTAATTCTTCACCACCAGTCTACCTCATCAACAAACACGGTTCGTTTAATACCTCTGACAGTGTCAATCAAAACTGAGCCATATTTGGAACAGCGTTGTTTTTGATACAGCTCTTGCATTGAATTTTACGTGTGTACCTAATGAAGAGTTTCCTTCTGCATGCAGGATGAGTGCTACCAGGTGCGTCAGATCTTTGCTCAGAAGTTGCACTTGGCTCTAGCTAAACTCTCCCTGCCACTGGAGTACCTGGCTGTCTTCGCCCTGTGTGCCAAAGACCCGGTGAAGGAGCGCCGCGCCCACGCCCGACAGTGCCTACTCAAGAACATCTCAGTGCGCAGAGAGTACATTAAGCAGAACTCACTCACTCAGGGTAAACTTGGTCACATGTCGACATAACATGGTCTGAAAGATCACTATGATCACTCAGCTGATCTCTTTCTTTTCACAGAAAAAATGGTCTCCTTCCTTCCAGAGTATGTTGTTCCTTTCATGATCCACCTGCTGGCTCATGACCCAGACTTCACGAAACCGCAGGAATATGACCAGCTCAAAGACATTAAAGAGTGTGTAGCGGGTGATACATTTTTGTGTGGTTTGCTTTTAAGTGACCGCTACTGAGCCATGTTTTTACTTTGCGCTCAGGTGTCTGTGGTTCATGCTGGAGGTGCTGATGACCAAGAACGAGAATAATAGTCACGCCTTCCTGAGGAAAATGGTGGAGAACATCAAACGGACCAAAGATGCGCAATGTCCTGAAGACACGAAAGCCAACGAGGTACACGGAGCAACAAATGCGAAGGAACCAACTAATATTGGCACAGAGACGTTATTTTGTAGTCTTTCCTCATGGTGTGGTGTTGCATTTTCAGAAGCTGTATATCGTGTGTGACGTCGCTCTCTTTGTCATCGCTAACAAGAGCACCGCGTGTCACCTGGACTGTCCAAGCGACCCCATTATATGCCCCACATTCTTCCTAGCGCTAGACAAGGCAATGAAACACTCGTCTCTTCGCCTTTGAATAACATTGTTGATTTTCTTGTGACGACACACTTCACATACATGTCATTGTGCAGTAATTCACAGCAGATGTAGTATATTGTCTTTTACTCTGGTTTTCTTCTCTCTCTCTCTTCTTTTTCATCAGGATTTCAAAAATGACAAAGACTATTTGTCAGGAGAAATGCGACAAATGCTGCTTACAGGAAAGGTGAATGTTGCAAAATATCGGTAAAGTTGTTTCGGAGCATTTGAAAGTGATGTCTGCAGCTACAATGTTGCACCTAAAACACTCCAGACATATGAAAGCACAATATCTGAGAGTGTAATCACAATTGAAATTTAAGCTGTGGAGTCCTCCCATTTCCTGCCGTCTCTGGTGGCAGTGGTCACATGAGGGTTGTTGGTGGATAACCATTCTGCATAACAACCAGTCATTCACTTTCTGAGACCTTTTGAAATTTGTGCGCAACCGCGAAAAAGATGTGACTGTTTGTGAAAAGATGTGACTGTTTGTGAAGTCTAAGGTTTTGTTTTGTGTTTTTTTTTTAAACAAGCTAAACCGCTGTAGTAGTGCTTACTATAGCCGACTATGTTCGTTGTCCTTGTTCTGCAGCCTAAACAAGCTCCGGTGTTGGTGACTGTCAACAAAACTCTAACTGTACCGGGCAGGAAGATCTTTAAGACCCAGGTAGTCTCCGATACAAGTAATACCAGCACCAACTCCTCGCCGCTTAACTCCTCCACTGTCAACAAGAACAGGTACACTCTCCTAACTATTGTATAGTGCCCCCCTGCCCCCTTACAGTTGTATTTTTAAAAAGTGTGCTTTAATTGGTTCAAATGTGTTCAGAACTGATGCAAAGAGTTCACCGATCACCAGCAACTTTCTTTGTTAAATACGATAAGCGTTCTGTTTGGCGACTCTTCTGTCACTCGGCAGTTTCTTCCCCCAACGAGTAGCTGCACCTCAGGGCACTTCTTTTTAATAAGTATATAACTCGAGGGATCTTACAAGCCACAACACCAAATGCTAAGATTGAGCAGCTGACAGCTGTACTGCAGGGATGTGGACATCGTATTTTAATTTCTACTGTATGTAATAGTTTTATTTTTCATGTTAATATGCAGTCGCAAAGTTTGGTCACCCCTGCTGTACTGCATGATGTGTGGTGGGAAAGGTATCGCTAAGCTTCTGCTTCACCGTACTCCTTTTGGGCTCTTACTACCACATACTCATTATTGTCTGGAAATGTATTGTCTGCAGTGCACCATGCCCAACTAAACATAACCAAACCACATTATAGTAGGTAATATGAATGTTGTCGATCAGATCATTTTCTTGAAAAGCAACGGAGGGTAGAATTTAGATTTAAATATACACATTATTGATGTAAGCCAGGGGGAGCTTTCCTTCCTTGACTTACCAGCAGCCGCAACTGGTATGCAGTGATGAACAGTGGTGTCAATACAAACACACTGGCAGTTGAAAGCCATGTGCCATTTATCTTTGTGCTTTTAAACTTGCAGTAAAAGCATCACAGCCACAGAGCCTCCAGAAAGTCAAACGCAAGAAAACAATGAGAACCCAGTCATCAAGGAAGACATAAAGAAGGTACTCACTGCTAGAGGTATTGATTGGCAACAAGTACAGCTCATACTATATATTCACTCTGCCTTCTCCTGCTGTTGTAGATCGAGGTGAGTAAGAACATGGCTGCCGATGCTGGAACAGATGCGCAACCAGCGAAACGGCGTGGCCGGCCACCCAAAGCGGCTGTCGCCACTTCTCCTGCAGCGGCAAGCAAAGAGATGGCATCGGCAGGCGGCGGGGCCACAAGAGGCAAGAAGAGGGGAGCGGAGCCCAACTCCAACCCAGCAGAGTCCATCAAGGTGTCAAAGCAACAGAATGACGACGGGACAAATCGACAGATGGATCTGCAGAGGTAAGGGTCCTACAAAGACGAGCTAACATTGTGTGTTTCTATCCAAGTGTCGACTCAAGTAACAGTTCAATACAATGGCATTTTGTCAATGGTGAATGAAAACGTGTCCAGGAACAACAAACTCATTTCACCATTGACAGGGAGAGGGGGTGAGAGAGAGTGTCAATGCGTCTAATATTACATACGTTAAAAGTTGATTCTTTATCTGAGTGGCATTGATAACTTTGAGTGCAAATGTACAGTGTCAAATAACATTAATTAAAGATAAAGCACGCCCCCCACACCCTGCAATAAATGCTTCACCTCAATAGATGGCCTGGTATTCTCTGCTCTTGAGTAAATGCACATCTCAGGCCACTGTATGAGGAAATATTAATTGTGACGATTATGGATACCAACGAAGTTGACTGTCCATAGCTATCGGCACGATCAAAGCATGGAGCAAAACTTTTGTGGACACTTGTCAATGGAGAATCCATTTTAAAAGCAGGAAAGATTTCAACTTGTTACTGGCACAGAATAAGGAGCATTTTAAAAGAAAGTCATAGTTGTCATGGACTGGACATAGAAGATTCTAATTGGACAGCAACACTTGTCAGATTTTAACAAAAGGGCTGACTTTTCCATTATGCTTGTTTTGTTCAAGGTAAAGGAGTGGAGCCCCAACTGTTGGAGGACCTGATTTTTTTTCAAAGCCTCCCAGGCCATCATACATGTTCCTTTTGCTGACTTCCTGGATGTTTATGGACCTTTTTTTTTTTTTTTTTAAATCCGTCGCACAGATCTACATTTTATCCACACGTGGACTATCATGACATCCTAGAAGGTTCTAAACACGCTGTAGTTATCATTTGAAGCTCATTGTATGTAGGTCTTAAACTTGCCCATGTTTTCCCCCTTTTGTTTTTTCTTTGTTTTGTCACGCTACGCTGCGCTTCTTTTGTGGAGACATTTTTATGGGGAAAAAAATCATGGACATTTTACAGAAATTTTAATCCGGTAAGACTCTTGCTTATTAAATTCGCTGGTAAAAATCCTCCCATGTGACTCTTGGCTTCTTCCTCAATATTCTGTATCCAGTGGTACCACGACTTACGAATGACCCAACATTTGATTTTGTGGGGAGATTTGGTGACCAGTTTGGTAGACAATAAACAATTCAAGAAAGAAGCTTCAAGCTTTTTAAAGCCACTTCTAGTTAAATTTACTCTCAGGCTAAACCCCCCAAGTTCCCCTCAAAAAATTATTTGTCAATTTAATAACCACATCCCTTTGAAGGTCTCCTCGCTTAATGGTAACGCACCATGCAGAATGCCATAGAACAGCTAATAAACAGCATCAGTGGTGGTCTTGCAACGCTTTAAGAAACAGATATTGTAGCACAAATGGTGCAACAACAAAGACAATGTCACTACTCAGATGGATATTTATTATTATTATTGTTATTATTATTATTATTATTGCAGTGTACTGATTCAGTTGTGAAACGTTTGCGTCTCCATTAAACTCCCCTTGGTGGCCAAAGCATGCACTCTATAAAGGAGCAAAATTTGGGTCTAGAATGGAATATTTGCATTTCCATTCATTTCAACAGAGAGACGATTTGAGAAGTGTTTTGAGTTACTAGAGTGGTCAATCGTAAGTCAGGGCACCATTGTACTGAACATTATGCTCTCCCCAATTCCTAGCGCAAACAAACGTGTACTTTGTAAATACTAATGAACAGCTTTAAATATCAGTACAAGACACTGCATGGAACGTTGGATTTTTTGAACTAATGTTTAGGTGACTCTTTAATGGCTTGGACTTCTTTGTTACAAGGCTCATCTTTTTCTGATGGACCAAATGAAATGGCGATTATGTAGTGTAACCTGCTCCACCAAGCCTGGTCAGGAACTTTTGCATAGTTTCATTTGAGTTGAATTCTTTTGTTTGTCCAAGTATGTGACTTTACTTCACCCTGGAGTGCATAAATGGTAAATACTACCATGAAATTATTTTTCTGTCTTTTTCCTGTTTTATAATTAAATGTAGTTTATACCTTTTTTTGTCAATTATTTGTCCAGGCACTTCTGAGCCACTGCATGCGCAACATTTTAGCATAGCGTGCATACTCTCACCATGATGCTTACTTATTACACCCCAAAGTTTGATGTCAAATCTTGCACCTATAAAGTTTTGTACTGTATTTGAAATGTACACACACTGAACATTTCCACACAGTAATGTTATTTCGTCACCTTTTTCTTTCACCCACAGCGAAGTCAGATGTTGCCTCACACATTCCTCATCCTGCAGTTAAATACTTGTTTGACGGCAGCAGGTGCTTTCAGCAAGTTTACAACCCTGAACCTACCATTAGTGCATTTCATTACAACTGTACCAAATTTGTTAAAATGGTTGCTCCCCTCTCCCTCTCTCTTTGTCTCTGTTTTTTTAAAGCATGTGTTGACGTTATGTATAAAATAGTACACAAACAGAATTGGGGAGTTACATTTTACACATGTAGATGTGCTGTAGAAAACAGATTGAGTCACAGAAAGATCCATGCCACACCAATCACAGCAGAAAATATGAAAATTCTGGAATTTCAGAAAGTTCACTTTAAATTGATGAAATCCCGAGATGAAGAAAATATAACCATACATTTGTATTTGTCAGCATGTTTGCCTTTTATTTGACCTTCAAAAAAGGCATGAAATAAAAAGCACCATCACAAATCCTAATTAGAATGTCATTGTTTACAAAGAAAGTCCAAATGGAAAATTGCTTTTTAATCACGCAATGCTGGACTTTTTTTTTTTTTTGAAACAATAGATTGCAGCCATCATCAATGCATTCTAATTAGGAGGCTCTTTATCAAGACTATTGGCACGGATGTGTGTGTTTTTGACAGACCATTGCTAATACTTTTGGCATTAGCTATCCAGTAAAGAATTTTTTGTAAATGCAGTATGGTAGGCAAGAAAAATGGTTTAAAAAGTAAACATACTGAAACATACAGTTTCTATCGACTACGCTTTGGTAGGTAAGGCTGCTATTGCTGCATTCTCTATGAAATTGGAACATGGGGAAAAAAATAAGACTCGCGGTGATTTCATGTCCATTCTTAGTTGATGTATCAGTGGATCATTGTCATTTCAATACCCCTCAAGGTGTACCATATGGAAGCCAAACAAAATTTTCCAGAAAAAAATAGACCTAAAAAAAATGGGGCCATCTTCTTGACACCATGCAGGACTCTGTGAACATCCAAAGGATGAAGTAAGTGTACTTTGTCTTTACTTTGGCTTTTCGTATGACATCACAAAGGCAACCGCCGTTTATTAGCCAACGATAATACCTGCTCAACATCGTCATACACATTTCAAAGACAAATACAAATCAAAGTACGGCCCAGGGGCCATATCCGGTCCGCCCACAAGTCTCTGACTAGCCTTTAGTGACCATGAAGTTGCGTCGAACTTGTTGCGAACTTGGCGGCGTCTTTGGTGATTTTTTTTTTCCAAAAACGACGATCTTCATCAGATGTCAGATTTCTGACGGGATTACAGTACAGTGGTGACGTTTGCCTGACGCGTGTTTGTTTACTCTTCAGTGTACACTCGTGCTATACTGTGATTGGACGCGTGTTCCTATGTCAAAGGCATTGACCAATGAGCTGCTTTTGTTTTCACTTTTCTCCTCCTTCCGCCCTTCGTTCCGGGTTTTCGGATGGACGGCGTAAAGAATGACAACTTTGCTCACATACAGTAAACAAACGTTGCAGTGATGTGACACATCAAACCAATTTTCTTCAATGTGCGTGCCCCGAACTCGGAAGCTCCTTGCTACACTGAAAGTGTGCACCCTGCTCTTATTCCAAGTCCAAAGTAAGTTGGACCCCGGTTTTCTTCATCCCCGCGTCTGTTCTTGTTTAATCATCATTTAAAGGTCCACAGACCACATTTTGTTAGGGGTTGCCCAGCTGTTTTCTTCGTCTTGCTAAGCTAGCAAGACCTTGTTCATTGGAAAATGAGTTTGAACTTGAATTATTTTGTATGTGCTCAAACCACGTTGACTATTTAGCGATACCGAGCAGGACTCTTTCCCGTATTGTTTCCACATGGACTGGTGATTTTGCAGCCGTATCCTCCCTCGAATATACCGTAAGTCGTTAAAATAATAATAATAATTATTAGAATTGAAACATACACTCGCCGGATGTTATATTCAGTACACCTGCACCTGCTAAATATGCTCCCCGGTGACTGGATGGTTGGATGCGTAGATGCAGTTGAAACCAGAAGTTGACAAATACAGTACTACAGATTCTGTCGTGACTTCCTCAAAATGTATTTTCTGGACCTTTTACATTTCCAATTGAAAACCCCTGCTATAGAACATTTGAAAGACAACGTTTCCCCCTTGACTGTCTTAGGAAATTACACTAAACCCTGTCCAAACATGAAAGTTGTACAGTTTGGCCTCAAGGAGGTATGTTGATCTGAAGCTCAAAGAATGAGCTAAGTTTAACTTGGGTAGTTGGTGGAAATTATTATCCAATTAAAGCAGGTGGGCATTCATTCTCCATGAGCACCTCTCCCTCCATTGACAATTGGTTTCAGATGGGTCCATCTGCAACCTCACATTCACATCGTGCATCAACACCCCTTGGCACGCCAACGAGATGATTCGATATGCATGTTGACGCATGGGGTGCACTGCGGTTCAAGGACAGTACATTTTCAAATGTAACTATTGAAGTTTTTTCTTTTAAAATCGATTTTCTGATTCAAATCGCTTTGTGTTACATTCCTAATATTCAAAATCCTGCTTCACTGAGTCCAGGTTCTCTGTTAAAGGCAAAAACATGTAACGCAGCTTCTTTGTGAGTTATTTTGATGTGTGCTGTGTAAAATGGGCTCTTGTCTTTGCAATGAGGTCAGAACAACATCGAAATATGTGTCATGCATTGTGCACCTAGCCGACCAAAGATAAAGATTCCAGGCATGGGTTCTTATCCATCTAAGCATTATTGTGTTTTGTTGCCATTTGGTGAGCTACGGTACATCTGGAGAACAGGACCGACTTCTTCATTTCCTGTTTTCACTTGGGGCCTTATTAGAAAAACGCATTGAAAAAGATCGTGAGTAATATCCTTTTTAAATGGAATTAACTTCCTACTGGTTTCCCCAAGACCACAATGAATAAAAAGTGTAGAATGACACATTGTGATCAAGCGTCTAAAAAGTAATTGTTACAGAGCTTGTACAGTATGCTGACGCTTCCTAACTCAGCAGTCTCCTCCCCCGATTTGTGTTTGTGTGTCTGGCACAATTAGAGTGCACTGCTCTGACAAGCAGGAGTTTTGGGTTTCTGCTTCCAGTATTTTTGTCTGTCCTGTTAGGACTATTTCTGCTTTGTACTCAGGTCACATAGCTCTAAAGACATGGCAGAAGGAGGCTTTGACCCTTGTGAATGCATCTGCAACACTGAGTACGCAATGAGGCGCCTCATTAACCTGGTAAGTTTTGGAACTTTAATTAGATCTCGATTTAGCAGATTGGATTAGGACGAAACTAAGGGGTTGCCATAAAACAAAGTGCAATAAAACAAAGTATATCTGTAGTATGGAGAAGAAAAGAAGAAAAGCTAAATGAAATCATCACAAAGGAGAAACAAATGGGATGGTGCCAAGACAAACTGAGCCAACATCCTGGTTCCTGCTCAATGATTACCTTGAGGGCTGCGATAAGATGTGGATTTTACATTGTCTTAGCAAAAATTGGTTTTAAAGAAAGTTATACTGTTAGAGGATGACATTTTAAAACATTTCCATTGAGTATATTGACAAATATACTAAGTGTGTGGTTATTTTCCATGCGACTTTGTCAGCCTGTACAGGTGTAACTTGTATGGTTAGATGCAACTGGATTGAAGACGCTCCGAGGCAATTTGTATTGCTTGTAGAAGGGTGTTGTCCCAAAAGAAAATACAGTGGAATCTTTGAAGAGGAAATTAGCAATTCAAGAATCAAACTCGTGCCCTCACGAAGCTTGAACATGAAGTTTTAACATTTGTCACAGTCATACAAGGGTAAAACTAAGTTGACCATTGTAATATTTCTGCATAAGTCAAAAAACATTTTGGGGAAAATACTGCATGGTACAGTATGTCTAAAAGAAAAAAAAAATCCAAGGTTGGTTCAAAACATCATATATTACATCAACATGTTTTGAGACTACTCTATAGAATGCAATAGAAGCAATGCAGTTTTAAAAATGATACCCAAATAATTATTTTAGCAAGCAGTTATGTCATGATGCAACATGTGGACTAATGACTTAGCTGTTGTCATTCTTGCATCTGCCAGGCAACTTAAAATGGTGAGGAGCTTAACTTTGTTTTAGTGTTAGATCATAGCGTGGCTAACCTCTCTGTACACTTGTATGGCAGTTAATGATGTTAAAATTTCACTTAAACATTGCCTGTACATGCTGCAATTGGCTGGTGGCCAATTTAGGGGTAGACACCGCCTCTCACCCAATGCAGCTCATTCGCAACCCTGATGAGGACAAGCGACATGGAAAGTTGATAAAGTATTACAATACAATACAATACATCCTGATTTATATAGCGCTTTCACAACAGCCGCAGCTGTAACAAAGCGTTTAACAAAACCATTAACATAAAAGTAAAATAATAAACACAACACATAACATAAAACACGGACAGTCGTGCAATCCTAACCACCTTTCCCTGATACGCTTTGTTGTTTAAAGCAGTTTGAGATGAAAAATGAGAGAAAGTGTCTGCAGTGGATCAGAGACGTCATGCTCAAAATGTGCACACGTCGGCTACAAGCTAAGTTTCCAAGTCAACAAGAAGCTGTCGCATCCATTGACCAAAAAAGAGATTGGTTCACTTCTCCTGTCCCATGTAAATCCATTTCAATTCAATTCCACTGAACAAAAAGGGCTGTGAAAACTGCTGCCCATTACAGGCGCAAAAAACACAAGCACTCCGAGGGCTGTCCATCACCGCCAGTCAAATGGCGCCGACATTCCTCCCAATCAAAATCTATGCTGGTACATGCGTGCTACCGAGAAGGCACAACCACCAAGCACAGATTCTTCTCCTTTGACGAATGGCGTGGCCAAAAAAAAAAAAAAAAACGCTGAAAACAGCCCACAACAGGTCCACACTACGAAACACCAAACACCATGTGACAAAACAAAAGACAAAAACAACAAAAAAGCAAGGCTCTTGAAGAGCACTTGCCAACGGCTGCCTACTTGGGCGCCATCTTGGGGGGGGGGTTTATTGGTGATGCCCTGTATTTATCTATTGATTGAGAAGACCTCCTTTGTCAACCAGCATCATAGAATATTTTTGAGTACTGTATTGGGAACACACTAATGCATTCTTTTAAGATAATGTAAAAATAATAACATGGTACCGAGAGCAATATGTATTAGGATGTATCAAACCTCCATTTTTTGCCAAGTATTTGCTTTTTCCTTCTTACCAGTCTTAACCTTGTTTCCATGTGGTGAAAGTCATTCCTGCAAAACATTTTGTTGTGTCCAAAATACTGTCTCTGAAGTGGTAATCCAAGTGAAGAACCATCCAAGTATTCTTGCTTTTTTCTGTTTCATTCAGTCCATCGTTTCTCTTCCAGCTCCGAAATTCTCAGTCTTACTGCACAGACACAGAGTGCCCTTTGGAAAGTGCGTATGACACCTTCATGCATGCTTATTTCAATGATGGCGTGTAGAATAGGGCCAGAGCATTGTGTGTTTGTTTTCCAGTACCTGGGCCAAGCGGAGGGTCACTCCATGATTGGGAAGAACTGACCCTCCCATTTATGGTGATTGGATGGATGGTCCTTGCTCTAATCCTCTTCTCGCTGCGCCCTTCTTCTCTCAGAGGTGGTCCCGCTTCCACTGACAAACCCACCGAACCCCATAATGTAAGTTTTACTCCATATCTGTAATTACTATGAAAGAGTGCACGTGTCACTCTGTTTCATGTTATTCAATGTCTGTTTTACAGCGTAATATCGGATTAATCTCGATCTAAGGATGAACTCATTACTTTGTACACATTCGTGACACCGGTGTTTCCCAACTAAATGTTTTATGTTCAAAAAAATTCACAACACGCAACCAAAAATGATTGCAAAAAGTTTGAATTAATGACGATATCATTTCAATTTACTCACAAATGTACTTGCTCATGTAAAACCGAAGCCTGTTAATTGGAACACAAATTTGTTACATGAATGGCAACGGATGCAAAGGCTGATTTGTATAATCTGCCATCTAGTGGAAGAGCATTTAATTGTTCTGCCTATTACTACTGTATATGTTGTCTTGATGAGCGGAAAATGTATTATTAATAATCAATAGCATTTGGGATTTTTTTTTATAACAATCATGGATAAAGGTTTTTGAACTGCATAGGACACTGCTGTCAGTGTGTACACTTAAATAGGAAGAGTACACAGGTTGTGGATGGAGGACAGAGCGGTGAAATAGGGTAAAGTGCTCATCTATGCTGTTTTTTTTTTTTTTTTTTTTTAATATTTTATCTCCCCTAGCCAGAACAATTGAGAACAAATACCTCTTAACTTTGAAATAAGTGTGAGCGACATCTTTTTGGTACTGTTGTTTTAAAATTGTATTTATGTCCGAACTTGGACTGGGCCATGCCGAAACAGCTGAAGAATTTTGCCACTCAAAAATGATTGACCTCATTTTAATACAAATTGTAAAGGTTTGGAATTGGATCAACAGGAGCACAAACATAAATCCAATTGAATTAAACAGTTCTGAAGACATATTGATACTGTGAAACTGAGAAATTATGAATCCAGAATGTACTTGTGAGCATAATTCGGTAAAGAAGCATATCCACAACCACCCTGAAGGAATATTGGCCATTTTTGTGTTGTGTTGCAGAGAGGTGGAAGAGAACCACCAGCGCCACCTGTTGACTAGGAGAGGGAATCTAGCAGTCCTCAACTGGAGATAGACATTGACCCCAAGTGTGTTGCTGTGGCACAGATAACACCCATGGCAGCCTTCATTAAAAGATATTTTTCCTATTTTTACTCAGTTCTAATTCCAGTGTGTTTTGGATATTGTAATTGCTGGCACTGGGCCAAAACCACATGTCAAAATTCGAGTGAATGTACTATGCTATCTATCGGTCAGTCCACATTTGTACGTACCCTTTTTTTTTTTTAAACGATTTATGACTACTCTAAAGAGTTGAAAATGGCTTGCACTCTTTGACAGTGCAATGTTAATGGTAAAACAAACATGCCGTCTTTTTGATGTCAGAGGAAGTGATGATTTTGAGGTACAAGGATTCCATTCAATGATCTCCCTCACTAGAACCTTACTGAAGCTCATGCTTTTTTTTTTTTTAGGTCAGTCCGTCAATGTCCAAATATGAAAACAAATTAGACACCATATGGATGTATTGTATGAATGTATGCATACTATACCCGTAATTACTTGTCTAATGATCAGTTTTTGAATGTGTTATGTTACTGAAGTTTGTTACTGAAATGAAGGACACACCGTATTTATGTCACTCATTGAAAGCAAGTCCATGAATCTATCAGTTAAGATACTCCCATTGGATACATGTTTTGTGTAATCAAATTACTGTAACTACCGTATACAGTGGATAATCATAAAATGATTTTCATTGAAAATGTTTAATTAATAATTAAACATTACCTATGTTTGGACATACAGCCTCACATGCCGTGTTGTACTTTTTAATTTACTACAATTATTTTGCATTTTAGCGTGAGGGGGTGAGTCTTGCACGGATATACTTCCGTAGAGTCTTGTTAAAAAGTTTACTCAAGAACAATATTTTTGTCTGAAATTGTACATTGTACACTAATCCAGCGCTCTCCTCTCTCCGGCACATCTGTCGTGATCATGGGTACTACACTTCAGTGGTACAATGTGATAACTAAAACCAACCACAGCTGCATACAAAGTACATAAAGTACAAATCTGTACAAATCAGACATTAAAAAAAAAATTGAGACAATAAAAACACCACAATAAAACAACGCGGAGTATCGTGATGAGTCGAAAGCATAAACCAAGAAGCCAGCATTTTCAATGGCAGTTTCAGGTGTAAAAATTAAATGTGTAGATATCGGGGCGGGTGGCCCGGTGATCCAGTGGTTAGCGTGTCGACCTCACAGTGCAGAGGTCATGAGTTTGACCCCGGCTCCGGCCTTCCTGTGTGGAGTTTGCATGTTTTTCCCGTGCCTGTGTGGGTTTTCGCCGGGTACTCCGGTTCCCTCCCACATTCCAAAAAATGCATGGCAGGCTGATTGAACGCTCAAAAAAATTGTCCCTAGGTGTGAGTGTGAGCGCGGATGGTCGTTCGTCTCTGTGTGCCCTGCGATTGGCTGGCAACCGGTTCAGGGTGTCCCCTGCCTACTGCCTGAAGACAACTTGAATAGGCTCCAGCATGCCCCACGACCCCTGTGAGGATAAAGTGGATCAGAAAATGGATGGATGGATATCAGGGCGACAAACGGCGAAGCGGCAGGATTCCCATTCTGTCTCCCTCCGTTGGTCATTGTTTATGTTCCTTTGGACGGGATGCATCTGGGAAAGTAAATTCCTTGTTTGTTTTACATATTTGGCTAATAAATCAGATTCTGATAATCACTTCTATGAAGTTTTCTTTATATGCTTCAATTATCCTTGCAGCAAAGTGAAGTTCAGGTATTGTTCTGGGAACCGAGCATAAACATTAGTAGTGCCCAGTGTTCCCTTAGGCCAGTGCGCCCGAGTACTGTGGGTCCCTCCCCATTGCATGCGTCAAGTAAATTGAGAAATTGTCTGAAAAATTGTGTATCCCCTGAGATTTTTCTCACCAACACAAAAAATGTCATCACACTAATGCAGTGGTTCTTAACCTTGTTAGAGGTACCGAACCCAACCAGTTCATCTGCACATTCACCGAACCCTTTATTAGTGAAAAAAAATATGTATTTTTTGTTACAAATTCAAGACATAAAAAACGCATTTATTAAAAACAAAAAATACACAATTAGTACAAGTATAAAGTATAAGTTTTTTGATTGTGCACAAAATGAACCAGCTAGTAATGGCCAAGCGGGCATGTCATAACTTCTGTAATTGACGTGTTGAGTCGGGTGTGTCTTAACCTCCATGGCAGAGCCTCTGTCGAACCCCTGAGACTGATGCACGGAACCCCAAGGGTTCGATCGAATCCAGGTTAAGAACCACTGCACTAATGTTTGGGTTACGGCGCCACATATTTTTTTTCCCCCCACATAAAAGCTACATCGTATGAAAAACGTACACTGACGTCAAACACAAGTAGAGTCAGTCGCCATTGAAAAGTGTTTGTGACCCTTTTAATTGCGCGTTAAAAGATCGATATTAGGTCATTCCACCGTCAATAACCATCGCATTTGGTAAATAAATGTGACGTCACTAAATTCAGCATAAATCTGAAGGGAAAAAAAGGAAAGACCGGAAATGAAACACGCATGCTTATTGAGAAACCGGAAACTGCGTCTCCCTAGGTTACCGTCAACAAAATAGTACCTCCACCCGAGCTTTACGTTTAATGTATCCATCTGTTATCCAATCCGCTTCCTCTGATCAAATAGTCATTTTATATTTGCAGAAACGACTATATGTAGAGTGATAGTACAGTAGTGGTAAAGCATATGAGAACTCTGGGCGGTCCTTGTCGACTTGTTGCTGCTGGCAAAACGTAACGAGCATGCTAAATCCTAGCAAAGAAGCCTGATTATCGTTTCAGACATGACGAATCAAGCATTCGACATTCTTGCTTACTCGCAGAGTCCCAAAACAACAAAAAGAACAACGTTCCAGGTCAAGGGTGCACTATGCTTTGATTACCACGCATGGAAAATGGACTCGGGTGACTTAACCTACTTGCTGTGTCTTTGCAGGATGAACTTGAAGCTGCTCTCAACGTCAGAGCTAGAAAAACAACACTTTTGTATTCAGGAGATCTGGATGAGGATGGCGACGGTAAGATGTATTGAATAACATGAGAGATAACACCGTTTGTTCTTACAAACTACACTCAGTGACAGGACTATGCACGAACTGGACTCATGAATGTCTAAAATGGTTTGAGTTCAGATTCTATGTCTTCTTGGGTTTTTGTTTGTTTATTTATTTATTTATTTTTTGCTACACACCCCTCACACTGACAAGATGAATGAAAGCATGCAACACCACTTCCAAAACATACTGTATGCTATTTATTGCATGCGTTGTTTTCATTGCATTGTTGAAAAGACTGTAACAGATGATAAACACATTTTAATACATTACCATTTGTCGAACTGTTTGCTCTCTTGATCAGCAGCAGTTTTTGTTTTTGGTTTTAGTATGCGATATAGATGGAGTAAAGGCGAATGTATATATATATATATATATATTTATTTATTTATATTATATGTAATTTTTAACATTTTCTGTTTGCCACAGATTTTTTGGGCAACCTCCTTAAATCAAGAAGAAACAGGTCTGATGCATTCAAAGCCAGCAAGACTAAAAGCCAAATCAACGACTTTGACTTCTCTGATGATGATGAAAAACAAGGGACGAAAAATAGGACTTCCTTCTTGAAATCCCTGAAAAGACTTTCTGTGGAGGGAGATCTGATTGCACCACAGCATGAACACGAGACTTTAAACAGTTGTCAGTTATCCAGTGAAGGTGACATAGGGCACAAAAAGAATGCTGTCAAATTGGCGAGCCATTGTCCTCCACGAGACAACTCTAGTACATCGCTGTTATCCCAGTCAGATGATGTTCCTCTGGACTTGCCCTTTCCTTTCCACAGCAGTACATCTCCAGCACCAATTAGGCCTGAGAGTAGAGCAGACATCAATGGTAACACAGGTTGTGAAGAAAGCTTCCGGACTTCATTAGACACTGACCTTAAATGTGTGACAACTACTGGTCAGTTTACGCAATTTCCCTGCAAATACTTTACATTTAAAGGTAGACATGTTCACCTTTTCCATTATGCATATATATGCAGGTATTGAGCGGGAGACACCCAAACCCAAACCAAGACAAAGGACATTGGGACTGAACATCCACGTGACAGAGAAAACCGAAACGTCTCCACCAGCTCCCATCACTGACATCTCAACTCCTGAAAAGATTACAACAAGGAGCTGCAGTCCCCATGTGCGTCATTTTACATCTTACATAGGCGTGTTCCCTTTCTATCATTGTCCGTCATCCTGTCTCTAAGGTTTACGAAATAGAAGGAACCACAAAGCAGTGCAGTTCTCCATCACTGAAAACCACAACGGGAAAAATGATAGATGGAATCGCTGAGTAATGATCAATTAAATGTATTTTATTTTTCATAACAGATATCATATGCTCATTGCTGATAAACATTGATAAATGAAAACCTTAACAGAACAACAAAGAAATAGTCTAATGTTATGTGAGGCACATATGATCTTTTCATGTCATCAAATGTATGTATGTGTCAAAAATATCTTGTCGTGTTTGTTAGTTGACAGATGGACACTGTGCTGGGTCATGCGCTTCAAGTGAGTCATCAAACATCATTACCACATTTTAAATGGATGATGTACCACGCAGCATTTTATTATTTGTATGTCTCTTTCGATTTAGATAGCTTCACTTTAGGTGATGCCAAAGAACAACAGAGGGAAGACTCCACATCGGTGAAAGAGTCTAACGTAAGACGTTATGTTACGATGTTGTTTTGATGTTCTTCATCTTTTCTGTTTAATAAGGTTACTCTTCCTTTTTCAGCAAGAGTCAGGAGAACACTACGTTGCTCTAGTCACTCCAGTTCCAAACAAATCTGATATCCGGTCAGTAATGCTATCTTACCTACGGTATGCCGATATATTAGTGAAAAAGCTTTGTGACTTCAGTGTCTTTCATTTTTTTTTTTATATCATTCAGGGCACCGAGTTCTCAGTCTCAGAGACGCAACACTGTGCGCGCCAAAAAGGTTGAATCAAAGTACCTGGGATCCCTCAAAATTCTGGATTGTAAAATTTCCCCAAATTGTCAACCACAAGCTGTCGATTCTCTAAGGGCCACTGTTTACCAGGTGAGTGGGACAATGACGTCTCTTGCCTTTTTCAAGAAGAGCTCCCGAGTGCACCGCCTATTTGTATTCGTCTCTGAAGAAGGCAGCAGGACATTGGGTGTCACTCTGTTCATATGTTATTTGTATTCCTCCAAGGAATGGCTCAGAAAGAAAAAGGAAAAGTCCTCAGAGAACTTAAACAAAGAGAGGATTCTGCAAGAACAAAACAAACAGGTGAGCAGCTGAGAAGATAAGAACCTCTCAGCACAGTGGACCATCTCTACCAACCTACGGTAAAACAAAATCGTGGTAAATGTTGTCATTTTAAACACACAGCTAACTTTGTTCCCCCAAACCAAACAGAGAGAAGAAGAAAAAAAGAAAGGTGCTGCCAATTCATACGAGGCTTGGAAAGAAAAGAAAGATGAGATGCTCAAAGCAAAAACAAAGGAAGACAAACATAGGTTGAGGGAAGAGCAAAAAGCGGTGGAAGAGGTACAGGAAAAAAGGAAAGCGGCTGAACAGGTACTATGTTTAAGAATCACGCATAACTTTCACAGACGGAAGACAAAAGTGAAGGCAGCAAGCTCCAACCTTCACACAGTCATGAATTGTGAAGCATTTTCACCAGAGTATTAAAAATGATCTTTATATTTCAAAATCATGGGGAAAAAAAAACCCAATGTCCCAATTATTCTGGATCTAATTGTAAGGGATGCCACGGCAGGTGTTTCATCAATGGAAGCGTGAGCATGATGACGTACTGCGAGAAAAGTGTCGACAACAAAAAGCAACCGAGAAGAAGCTTGCACTGAAGAAACACGAGGAGGAGGAAGAAAGAAAGACAGCCAGCAAGTCTGCTTTTTCGGACTGGTAAGTTCAGAGCATTGCCCATGTGAAATATCTCTCCGCAAGGAAATATTAAGGGTAACGGTGAAGAAAGATAAGAAGCAAGTTGAACAAATCATGTAGATGATACTGTCACCAATCTGAAACATCGTTCCTTATTCACACTTGGATGATCGTGGAAGGTGCTGTGAGGGTCATGCTTTTTTAAAAACTTTTCCAAGGCTTTGAATTGGATCCAATCTGTTGTGCTAGGTGAGAAGCTGCGTCGGATGGGTGTGTCATCACCCTTTTGGCTGCGTGCGGTCAGAGACAATTGACAATCATGCGTGTGGGCTCTTTGAGGTGAACAATGAGGAGCTTGCTCTCGTCGTTCGCTTCAAAGAGCCGGCCGGCTTGAACAGCTGTTTTGTTCAAAACCGACGCAGTCTATCTAGCAAAGGACAGGCATGTATCACAAAGCGCAAGATCGAAATCGAACAAGAGAATTCCTGCTTGCATTAGAGGCTAAAATTGAGAAGTGCTGGCAATCCGTACTGGAGTCTACCTGCACACTTTGGAGAACACAGAGCTGGTGGACGACTTGTGGACTGGTACGGTAGGAAAACGTCTTGTCCTCAACACTAGCAAAAGCTATTTTTTAGTCCTGCTCTATCACAGGTTTCAGAACGTCTTGGCCTCCATTGCATACTTCACTGTGCAAGGTTCTGCCACAAGATTTCACCAGTGGCCGAGTCTCAGCCACTAGTTTTGCAGCGATTCCGCATACAAATATACGACGTGGCGTTGTCGCAAATTGTAGTCTATCAGACGCACAGAAGCTTTCACATAGACTAAAAATACATTTCAAGTCAAGTACAACTTTATTGTCAAATGCGCTGTATGTGCAACATACAGCACAGATGAATTTCCCTCCCTCTCAACCAGACACAAGAGGAGCCGCTGCGGGTGCCCGCGCCGCCATCAATTTCCAGGTTTAAGCTGGCATTGACCGTAACCCATGTGATTGTTTTCCTAGGTGCGAAAAGAAGACAGATGCCCTGTACAAAAAAGTCACGATAAAACGCCAGGAAAACAAGAATAAAGCTGAGGAGAATCGATATATCCAAGAGGAGAAGGATAAAATGGCTGTCGAGATGTTTGAACAGTGGCTGGTATGTAGTTTCTTACCTGAATTGAGATCAACTCCTTGTATGACTTCTCACGTTATTGCAAAAATGTGTGACTGTCTGGGAGCACTTTAATGGATTTATTTTCTATTTAAAAACAGGCAAAGAAGGAGATCCAACAAAAGCGACAGAGAGAAGAAAAGCGACTCCAAGTGATACTGCGAGACAGTCCGCCCCCACCATGGAGCCCTCCCAATAAAACCATTCAATTTCGAAAATAACATTTGAAACGTGAGATGTCCATGCGGAGTTAAATTTCATGCAAATGACTTGGGGTCAATGCATGATGACTGGCTGTTGACCAGTCAAGAGTGTAACTGAAAAAAGCTCCTGCCACTCCAAAACGGGTAATTGGATGCATATAGTTTGATTTGAATATTTAGAATACAGACTAAAAAGTGGTCCATTTTATTCTGGATTTTCATGTCAATATAAAATAGAACCGTAAGACATCACAGAAATGGATTAGGTTGGTTTCATAGTGTTTATCTAATTTCAGTTTTGTTTGTCTTTACCCCAAGAAATATTTCCCAAAATAAAATGTATCAATTGAGGACAGCGGGGTAGTCATATGCAAGGTTTCCTACAGTGCCACATAAGCTTGCCAGGCAGTGTGTGTGTGTGTGTGTGTGTGTGTGTGTGTGTGTGTGTGTGTGTGTGTGTGTGTGTGTGTGTGTGGCAGGGTTCACCCTTAACCAGTCGATAGCCAATTGCTGGCTAAAGACAGAAGCAACCATTCACACTCGCATTCCCAACATGCATGTTTCTGGAATGTGGGAAGAAGCTGGAGTACATGAAGAAAACAAGCAAACACTTCACAAGAAGGCGGAGGCTCGCATTTGAACTCACAACCTCTGGACTGAGAGGCGTTGTGCTAACCAGTCGTTTCCTCATATTCTGCAGGGGAATTAACAGTTATTTCCGCTGATGTATGAAGGATGCCATCAGAGCAACCTGATTGGATTCTTTGGTGTCATGATCTTTCAGAGATGTGATGCAATAGGGAGAGTGTGTCACAAAGAGTCTGTTTCAGTCCAAGTTTAGTCTGTCGGAAATTCATCCACAACTTCAGAAAAAACACAGGGTGAGGCAAAAAGTCAGGCTGTTGACTCACTGGGACAGAACATTCCGTCATAAAGGGCGAGGCAATATAAGAGGGCACTAATGGTACTCGTCTACCTAGTAACATGATGGGTGGAGGAAGTGTTACGTTTTGTACAGTAGGGTGGTGAGGATAATTGAAACCAGGTGCGAGAAAGAAGAGTTGGGGTTGTTGTACACGAGACAGGAAGCTGACATGGCTGCCACACAAAGAGAAGGGACAGCAAACGCTTTGTAAACCCAACAAAAAAAAGAGACCACAATTACACTTTTAATATTTTACATCTTTTCTGTTTTTCAGTTCCGTGACACCATCTGGGGTGGGGGTGAAAATTTTATAAAATGGGGTACCGGTACTCGCATATGTTCTGCATTAGCGAGTAACGTTCCACATTATCGAGTACCGTTGTAACATCAGTTGACACCCAGTGTGTGTTTATGTTTCATAACACGTTGTGACCATTAGTTGTACTGGAAACAATGACATTTTGTTTGAGTATGAGTGTGCACGAGTTTAGTATGAGACTGGTCTTTACATGTCATGTAATGTAGAGTTCACACGTGCAAATTTACATCGGTGCTGCTCCGCAAACGAGCATTTGCTCCGGAGCAAATATTTAAACCACCTCCCTGAGGTGGGTTAAATTTGCTCTGGAGTAAGCTGTTTTCAGGAGTTACACGGTGTAACTTTGCACGTGTGAACGCTCTACTGCGGTAGCCCCGACGTAGCACCTGAGCAAATGTTGCCGTGTAAACCCCCCTTAAGATGTATTGAAACGTTCTAAGTTCAAATCATGTATTTATTTATTTTTTTCATAACAACTGCTCAAGCTGGAATTGAACCCCGTACCTCTACACTGTGCAGTCTACGCGCTATTAACCACTGTCCACCGGGCCGCTCCCAGTCGTTGTTTTACGCTTAAAATCCACAAAAAGGAACTATACGTGCGAAGGTACGGCAATTGTACGAAACGATGTGCGTTTACACTGAAAATCTACAAACAGGAAGCGGTCGTGCGTGGGTACGTCAGTTTACGTCACTTTACGTTTGTAACAGAGCTGACAGAGCCGCTTCTCTTCAGTGGAGGGAATTGAAACGTTTGGCTTGTTGAACTCCTATTGAAAGGTAAGCTTACTCGTTGAGTGTTGCCTGTATTATCAAGTCTTCTTCTTTTATCGTTACTGTTTTTTTAATGCATCATTAACTTTCATCTCGTCACGCGTGTCTTCGAGACATTGTAGAAGACAAGTATAAAAAAAATCTTGAAGTTTGTTGTCGTGTTGGCAGAGGTAAAATAAGGTTGTCTTGGTCAAGCTAGACATCTTGCTACCTCAGACATTCACTTTATATGTGACATATACTGTGAATATTTGTGAACCGGCCCGAGTGAAGGTGTTGGTCATCGGTCGTGGTTGACTCGGGCAGAGGTTCCAAGTATGAATTGGGGGGGTGGAGGTGTGGGGTGGGGGGGGGTGTAATGAAAGGCTCTTTATCTGACCAGGCTTTCACGGTTCGACTGGCACTGTTGGTGGGATTTAGGTGCAAGCAGTAAAATTGGCAGAAATCAAGCAGATTAAGTCCCGTCCCGACTAAATTTCATTTGAGTCATCACAAATAGTAAATCAAGTCATTCAAGCTTGCTCAGTAAATGTGGAGTGATTGTAATTTTTTTTCCACAGATTATGAGAAGTATATTCAATACAATTAAATCCAGATATAGGTAATTTTATAACCCAACATATTTTTATGAGTTGTATTTTCTGTGATCTTTTTTATTACGTGTATTTATCCAAAAATGGAATTAATATAGACTGCAATGAAAAGACTAAAAGATTAATAATAGAAAAATCTAACAAATATTTCGTGGCCAAATTAATCCTGTCAAAATATCTGGCAGTACTGTGTTTATGAAATGCGGTACAATACACCTTTTATATCGACAATATACTATATTGTTTATCTATAATAGCTCATCAAGTGGAAAAAATGGCATAGCTAAGAATTGAACGTCCCTCCAAAACTGATGAAAATACGAACGAAAACCGGTCAGGGAGATTGTCAAGAGGCTGACAGCAATACTGAAGGTTCTGCAGAAAATTCAACCTGGCTGCTAGTACACGTAACAACAATCTACTGCCTTTCTCATATGTCAGGATATATTATAGTCTCAGCTATAATCAAATGAGAGATCAAATGTCAGGATAAAGTATTGCGATAGCTTTCCTCTCACCCATTTGCCCACTTTTTCAAACTCTGTCTCTATTACACCTTCATTTGGTTGCTGGAAATAAAATGAATGAAATGAAATCCTGAACTCTCCCTTCCACCCCTCCCTTTCATACACAGATGTTCCAAATAAAGAGGATATGTTGCATTGGTGCTGGCTATGTGGGAGGCCCAACATGTAGTGTGATTGCCCAAATGTGTCCAGAGATCACAGTGACTGTGGTTGATATCAACGACTCCCGAATCAAAGCCTGGAACTCAGACACGCTTCCCATATACGAGGTATGGGGTCAACTTTATTTCATGGTGCAGTGCAACTTCCAGAGTTGTAGATACTACTTTCACTTTTGCTATAACAAGTTGTGCTTTAACTGCAGACTCGGAGTTTTAATTTGAGGTTATTTATATTGTGGGGGCGGGGGGGAGGACTGGGGACATGGAGATATGTTCAAGAACATATGGCACAGTAGGAAGGCTGCCTCATTCATGTCGGACTATCTGGATCTCCAAGTCTGTGCCTAAATTGATCTTAACACTTTTGTATAGGTGTAATAGGTTTCGCTGTAGTGGTGCCCCTCTCATGAATTCATTATTTATGATTGATTGTGATATTGTATGTTGATGTGTTTAAAAAAACATTGTTGGAATTGCACTGTCATTGTCGATAATTCCACCTGGTTAGGCACTTAAAAATACTTTGCATGTTTGTTATTTTAAAGCTCTGAAAGGGATGAACAGCATTCATATGGCTTTTAAGCATATTTGCTGTTATTTACCCTTTTGGATAAATGTAGTAAACATACCTGTACTGGTGACAGTACTTGCAAGTACTTCTTTGCTTTTGCTAATACGTTTTTGGACTCGCATTTTGAACTGACCAGCCAGCTGATTTTTTTTTTTCAGTTTTTTTTTCCAGTTCTATGGCCATCGCATTAATCTTGCCCCTCTGTAGTTGTATAACAAAAATGTAAAAAGCCAAAGGAGAAAAAAATAGGTAATCCTTTAGAGGCTCAATGATCTTAAGTCTCACAAGATGAGCGTTTGGACCCCCAGATTTTGTTGGTTGAACTCCAAATTGTACGACTTTATGAGCGTTGGACTGTCTTGGGTAAAAGGTGTGGTATCAAGAGCTATACAATAACCCGCTTGGTGAGGTTTAAATATTCGTCATCCAGGTAAGTGGCATGCACGTCAACTGCTGATAAGGAGCATTTGCACGCCAAGCTTCCTTTGCCTTTATTGCCTTACCCGATGTGAAAGGTTTCAGCTCATTGTGGTTGCTAGGTGTGGTCAGAAACGTTGAGCTGGACAGAATTTTAGAGGGGCTTCGGTTGAGTAACTGTCAGCATGCAACCGTTTGTGACCAGAGTATTTCAACACTGCGCTGAAAAAAACTGTTCCAGATGGCTCATTGTTGGAGTTAGATCATCATGACGAGTGTGCGGTTGTTACGCCCCAGTTCATAAAAACGATCTTTGTTTCTCACCCCACAGCCTGGCCTGAAAGATGTGGTTGAATCATGCCGAGGGAGGAACTTATTTTTCTCCACAGACATTGACTCAGCCATCAGGGACGCTGACCTTGTTTTTATCTCTGTGAGTTTTCCATTCACACCCATCCAAACACACACAATTCTCAGCATCTGCACTTCAAACTAACGAGAACCTCAATGTAGGTAAACACCCCCACCAAGACCTACGGCATGGGGAAGGGCCGTGCCGCAGACCTCAAGTTCATTGAAGCCTGCGCTCGGAGGATTGTGGAGGTGTCTGATGGCTACAAGATTGTCACAGAGAAGAGCACTGTCCCCGTGCGAGCTGCCGAGAGTATTCGACGGATCTTTGACGCCAACACCAAGCCCAGCCTCAACCTACATGTGTGTATTATTAGTATTTATTATTGTTGCAAGTTGGTCTTCTGCTCTCCTATGTTCTCACGATACACCTCTGTTTTAGGTGCTGTCCAACCCAGAGTTCCTTGCAGAGGGAACGGCAGTAAAGAATCTGAAAGAGCCCGACCGTGTCCTGATTGGAGGAGATGAAACGGCGGAGGGTCAAAAGGCAGTCAAAGCGTTATGTGCCGTGTATGAAAACTGGGTGCCCAAGGCCAAAATCATCACCACCAACACGTGGTCGTCAGAGCTGTCCAAACTGGTGGGTAAATAATAATTAGAAATAATAATAATAATAATCATCGAATTAAAGTGGGATATAGCGTGGTAGTGAGTGGTAAATATGTCTGCCTCACCATTCTGAGATTTGTGTTTTGAAACTGTGTTCCTGCATTCCTGACAGAAAGTCTGAAATTGTAGTGAGTAGTGATAGATGCTGGTTCACATTCTCCTCCTTAGAATCTTGATAAGAGCTGCTACTTATTTATCATTTTGTGTCACCTTCGAATAACTTGGTGTATGCAGGCAGCCAATGCATTCCTGGCACAGCGAATCAGCAGCATCAACAGTATCAGCGCGCTGTGTGAGGCTACCGGGGCTGATGTGGAGGAGGTCGCCACGGCCATTGGCATGGACCAGCGAATTGGCAGCAAGTTTCTCAAAGCCAGCGTGGGTAAGAGAGGCTGCGCCATGAACTTTTTGAAACGTGAAATTAAGAAAAGTTTGGCGGTTTTGTGGAAGCGTAATATTCACAGGCAAGTCTCATTAAATGTTTGAGGTACAACAATCACCATGCAGGGCATCACGTTTTACTTTTTTATTGGCGTGTCTTCAACACTAAATAGGGCCGGTTTCAACAGGAAACCACTTGTTGATACATATTGAACAATAGCTGAACCTTGACCTCTGATTTTCAAACTATTTATCCATCAATTTGTTGTTTATATACAATAATAAACTGAGCTGGGTTTACAGTCATAAAGGCCTTCTGATGAAAAGCCATAAAAACAATTATGACATGTGATTAAAAATGGGTCACAGATCAGCTGCAAAGTCTCTTGGAATCTGTTCTGTGACGTGGGCCGACTTTGACGTTCTTCAAATGTGGGAACAATTTTTCCAAATTGGAAGAAATAATGCGGCCAATTCGATTGTTGCAATTATAAAGCCTTTAATCATTGTACACGTCTTGTATCTCCTCCAGGTTTTGGTGGAAGCTGTTTCCAGAAGGATGTGCTCAATCTGGTGTATCTGTGTGAGGCCCTCAACCTGCCAGAGGTGGCCTCCTACTGGCAACAGGCGAGGACAGCAAAGCTTCTAATTGTATGCTCTTTATGCCTCTTGGAAGTAATTTTATTCTTATCCCCCCAATCCCATCAGGTGATAGATATGAATGAGTACCAAAGGCGGCGGTTTGCCTGCAGGATCATCGACTGCCTCTTCAACACAGTGACAGGCAAAAAAATTGCTCTGCTCGGTTTCTCTTTCAAAAAAGACACAGGTGACACAAGGTCCGTTCCCTACCTACGCCCTTGTATACGTTCATACGTTAATCATAAACTTGCTATTGTACGTCTGTGTTTGGAGAAAACTGGTTCTTTCAACCTCAACACATATTAACTTTGGAAGTACAAGATTCTACTGCCACCTTCTCTGATCACTTCCTGCTGTGTGTGTGTGTGCAACCTCAGAGAATCATCCAGTATTTACATATCCAAATATCTGATGGACGAAGGGGCCAAACTATTCATCTACGACCCCAAAGTTCTTAAAGGGCAAATCATTCAGGACTTATCTCATCCCAGCATCTCAGAAGACAAGCCAGAAAGAGGTAAAAGTATATGCTACGTGTGACGTTGGTGTCTGCTAAAATGCACTGCACAATGGATTATCTCCTTTAATTGTAATTATGGAATCGAATGATATCATCAATTCTGTCCTCCTGCTTACAGCAATATGTTGGCTCATAAATATCCATTACTGTAATAACTAACTGGAAAATGCTGACTCAGTTTCAGAGCTAGTGACTGTGACCACTGACCCTTACGAGGCTTGCCAGAGCGCACATGCTTTAGTCATCTGTACCGAGTGGGACATGTTTAAGGTCAGTAATTTTTTTTTTTTTTTTTTACTTGCTGCCTATAATTAAAAAATGTTTAAAAATAGTTTTAGTCACCCTTTTCATGTCACTAAAGGAGCTGGACTATGAGAAGATTTACAAAAAGATGCTGAAGCCGGCCTTTATATTTGACGGTCGCAGAGTGTTGGACCACCTTCACGCACACCTCCAGGACATCGGCTTCCAGGTGAGAAACAAGTCAGGCACTGCTGCATTAGCATGATAGAATGCAGTACAACCTCTGAGGTTCAGCACACTCCACGGAAATCATCCAATTCTAAACTGTCACCATCTTAAAATCATCATGTCAAAATATGCCATATAACTGTTACAGGTGAGCTTAATTTGACCTTCTCTTAACTTTTGAATCGGCCTGTCCAACTGTTTAATGTCAAGTCAAATTTAATATGCCATATAACTGTTACAGGTGAGCTTAATTTGACCTTCTCTTAACTTTTGAATCGGCCTGTCCAACTGTTTAATGTCAAGTCAAATTTAATATGCCATATAACTGTTACAGGTGAGCTTAATTTGACCTTCTCTTAACTTTTGAATCGGCCTGTCCAACTGTTTAATGTCAAGTCAAATTTATACATATATAAATCACCCTCTTCACAAGTCTCCTAAAGGGCTCCGAAAGCCCACAGCTGACAAATATTAACATCCCCTGATGTAATACCCATCCATCCATTTTCCAATCCGCTTGTCCTCACAAAGAGTCGCAGGCGTGCTGGAGCCTATCCCAGCTGTCTTCGGGCAATAGGCGGGGAACACCCTGAATTGGTTGCCAACCAATCACAGGGCACACATTGACGAACAACCATTCGCGCTCACACCCACACCAAGAGTCAATTTAGAGTGTATTCCATTATGGACATCCATGCATGTTTCTGGAATGTGGGAGGAAGCCGGACTACCCGGAGAAAACCCACGCAGGCACAGGGAGAACATGCAAACTCCACAGGAAGGCCGGAGCCGAATCGTAACCTGCACCTCTGCACTGTGAGGCGGGCGTGCTAACGAATCGACCACTGTGCCACCATTTCCAAATATACAGCTGTTAAAAACATGAGCTGCTACTGTAACTTCAACTAAATCTTAGTTTTTTTTCCTCTGCAGATCGAGACCATCGGAAAAAAAGTAGTGGCAACACGGATCCCCTATACCCCTGCTGCTGTATGTCCTCGCATTGAGGCCAGCGAGCCTCCGGCCAAAAAAGCCAAAGTCTAAAACTGTTGGCACGCAACACATTCCTCCCTCAACCTTTTAATTGGACTCTGTCAAATCCTGCCTTATCTAAAGCAAGCCATACCAGCCATGTGACTTATGACTCTGCCATAATAGGCTGACGAGTTCAATCTTTAGGCTCAAATTTTGACTTATCAAGTTATGGTTCAACCTGTCCAAACACACAAATGGTTTATTGAATACACTAGTATTAATCACGCAGTTTTTCATGTAGTTCAGCATGTCTTGCCTTAGTGTATGTACTTTTTACAGCCACATTCCAAATGTTTTTAAAACCTCTATTTTTTATAAATCATAATGCTGTATGTGGCCCCTGTATCTGACTGAAAAGGCCAATGCAATAAAATGTCAACAAGTCCTGAATGTGATGGTTGAATTCCAAAAATGTGTCAGAGGTTTTAATTAATCAAAAACTGAATTTATGGTACAATGGTATTATAAACGTAGACATCTGAAATAGGTGGCACTTGTGTAAAAGTGATAACAGATTTGAGTGCAAACATTGATTTACTCAGGTCAAGTAAATAATTATTGGTATCTCAAAGCAATGTCATTAAATAACTCCACATACAGCAGGTGTAGCAAGCCTTGAAGTGCTTCTTACAAAGAAAAGGTCCAGGAGAGTGGAGACAGAATACAATAAGAGGCCCCGGAGTCGCAAAATAAGCAGCAACATTTTCTCATCGTGGACAGTCGACATTCAGGTGGTTATCTGGATAGCCGCTGGCCTGTCCCTGCTCGCCTTCTCTTTAATCATCTCTCAAACGTCCATGATAGATGGTCCCAGTTTTTATGGAACCCCTCACCCCGCCCCTTGGCCTCGTTTACTTCACTCGAGTGTAAATATGCTTTCTATTCTGTATTGTGTGTTATGCTGTGACTTGAAGTAATGCATCGTGGCACTGGTATCAAGTTGTGTTTATAGACAGGGTTGCTGGTTTGTTGCTATTCATTCCGCCGTAACAGCTGCTGCTTTTTTCTTCTTCAGCAAATTCTTCAGGAAGAACTCTCCTGTGGAGATTGAGGAAGGCAAAGTAGTTAAGGTCATCTAACCCTGGGGTGTCCAAACTTAAGTGCTTGGGCCCTATTAGATTTTTAAAAAGTAGGCCAGGTCCTTTGTACAAGGTATGTATATGTCAAATAGTTTAATTTTAAAGTGATATCAAATCAATTTGTTTACAGCACTAATTTGTATTTTACTTGTTTACAGTAAAGCAACAAAATTAGGGGGTGGGGGGCAAATGCACCTTTTTTCGTAGAAAAATTACTGCTGAATTAATTCAGTCTAACTGAAAAGCATATTGATTACACAAGTATATTTTTGCTACAAAAAATAGCTTAATATTCATCAGTGTTAATCATGAACTCATTGAGCGCATTATTCATTTCCAGCAAAAATGTGCCATCATAATTTGACCCCTGTATAATGGATGCATTTCCAAGCCAGTTCTCACCTGCTTTGTAGGAGGATCGAACCAGCGGCCCACTGGCAGTATAGACAAAGCCCATGTCATTCCCAACTTTCTCCCAGTGTGCAAACTTCTCTGGTGTGATGTATTCATCCACCTAGGAGCGCACACAAATTGATATGGTTGATATGAATTCAAATGTGATTTGAAATGTTGTGGAGCGCACCTACCTTTAAATGCCGTTTAGTGGGTTGCATGTATTGTCCCAGTGTCAGACAATCCACTGCAGCTTCACGCAGCTCTGCAACAGCACCAAAACTGCGTCACGACCTTCGATCACGTCTTACCAAATACTGCATATTCCCAGTGAATGTACCAGTCAGTGTGTTTTGAATTTGTTGGTCAGTCTCTCCCAATCCGAGCATGATGGATGTCTTTGTAAGTAAAGCAGGATTGGCCTTTTTGGCGTGCTTCAGAACGCTCAGAGATTGGTCAAAATTGGCTCGAGGATCTCGGACATGCCTAGAATTAGAGAGGGGGACAACAAAAAAAGGCAACTATGTAGTCATTAATTATATATATATTATATATATATATATATATATAAAAACTGAAAGGTCTTAAAATAAACTCAGAATTTGACCCCAAAACTGACAATCTTTATAGTTGCGCAAATTTTTATTTTTTGACACACTCGCTCCTACATATAAACCATCAATGTACGCGATGTCATGATAGATGCCATAAAATTACAACATAACGACAAAGGAGTCATTTGTTTTTTCTTGGCCTTTGCTACAAAAGATTGAGCATGCTCAACAAGGGAATTTTTTTCTTTCCCCGTTTTTTTTTTTTGTTGTTGTACAACTATGGTTTGACAATTTTCAGTTGTGTTGCATTTTATTGAATTGTGTAAAATTAAGTACATTAATTGGGTAACAAACTGTCTTGGGACATGCCGCCCTGGATCCGTTTTGCTCTCTGTGGGATTCAGGTGCCCTGGAGGTCTCACTCCACAGGGTCCGCCTCTCTTACGTAAGACGTAAAGCACAACTTATCCTGCATGACTAAGCGGCTGTAGAAAACAGATTTTAAAAATGAAAAAGAATAACTTATGTTGTCCGACAAAAGCGTGCATCAGTCCTGAATATACAGTGTACGTATGAGGCATGTCAAATTGAGCGTTAGGTAGCAAGTGCACAATCAAGTTCATCCCATCGTGGTACCTTTGCAGCTCACGGACTGTCTCCACGTTGTGCGCGTATACATCCAGACCTGACAGGGCGATCTTCTCCACAGCTGCAAGGTCGCCCCGAAAATCAGGTGTCAGACATTCAACCAGGATCTGAGGGTTTCTGCATGAAGGTAATAAAATGGACGCTTTCATTTAGAACACACGTTACGACACCAGTAGCTTGGTACGATCTATCCCGGTGAAAAAGCAGAGATGCTGAGTTTGTTTACCTTTCCTTCAGGTGAGAAACAGTCTTGGCAAAATGTTCCGCTCCTCCATCCGCAATATCTACCCAAAATAAGGAGCAGATTTGAATACAGAAGAGACCACTGAAGTACTCTAATTCCAAGAGCTACATTTCCCTGTGGAGGTGCAGTTCTCGTGTCATTTGTTTTAATGAATCTGGCTCGTGTTCCAACTGCGGGCTATGAAAACCTAAGACGATAAGGCATGAATATTTCCTGAGCTTTAACCCATGTGGCTTATTTGCGCACATTCTTGTCAATTCTTTGTTTTTACCTTTTTAAAATCGAATGCACCTGTATTGAACCATTCTGATCTATATTTGAATCTGCTCTGCGTAAAGTCTCATGCTGACAATTCAATGTATTGCCCACCCTGCAGCCTTCAAGTTGAAGGTCGTTGACCTAGCCACGGAAAAGGCATGCAACCTGCAGAAGCCTGAAATTCCAGACCTTTTTTTTTCTTTTGCTTTCTCTCGTATTTGTACAATAAATGTATGAACAAAGTTTTTTTGTTTGTTCTTTTAGTAGGTGCTGCTTATGTACCATTGTGATTTGACAGTATCGAGAGTTGCTTTTAGTAACACAGGATAACGCGCGAATTATTTCAACAAAGATCATCACATTGGCAAACAATTTTATTCCTGCTGCATTTAATACAAATAATGACTCAATTACATAGTAGAATGTTTGTATGGTCTCCAAAAATATGAAAAGACTTCAATTTTTCGACCTGACATGCAGTCAACCAGCTTTGACATTCGCTTCTTGGATCCTATTTAGGAATTGAGGAGCCCATCTTACCATCTCTGTCCACAGATGTGAGCACCACATAGTCGAGTCCCCATGCTGCGATGGCCTTTGCAGTGTTGTAGGGCTCTTCAGGGTCCAGAGGTGGTGGCAGGCGAGCAGTCTTGACAGAACAAAAGCGGCATCCGCGCGTGCATGTGTCTCCCATCAGCTAGCCATTCAAATGAAATGACAAATTACTACGTAACAAATCAAAATGGTCCTGAAAATGCAAACAATTGATAATGGAAGTTGAAAGTAAAATGGCATCGTGCAACAACAACGAGTTTGATCCCACTTCACCACAAGTTCACTGCAACCTGCAGAGGTCCATTATTTACGCACGTTAAATCTTAAGTCCACGTGCACGCTGACAAAAGGTATTCAAAAGACAATTTAGTTCAGAGTGTGTGGTTTCTGTTGCTTTCACCAGCTTCTGATTTGCTAAGTATCAAACTGCCGGGGAAATATTTTTTATGTACAATAAATCAAATGTCTGTGGATGCAGATACTTTTAACTACTGAGCACGGAAGATGTATTATTTTTGAAAATAATAGCATGTACATAGGGCCTAAGTTGCATGTTACAGACTGACCATGATGGTGGCTGTAGCTGTAGAGTACTCTCCTCCTCCCCAGCATTCGCCAATGTTAGGACACCTGGCTTCCTCACATACCTGATGAACACACCAATTCACTCTTTGAAATGTGCAGATATGTGACAGCTTAATGTAAGCGTGAAAAAAAGTGCTGTTCTTGCTCAACAAGTTTCCAAGTTAACTGCGGTTAACTTTGTGTATCTTACGGTGTGAAGATTGAGGTCTCTCAAAGAGTTCTTCAGCCTGTTGTAGTTCTTCCCAATTGGGATTTCTGTCTTCAGCCAAGGAGGCAGCCGAAGCCTGCAAAATATTGACTTTTATAGCGCTGAGACAAGAATTCTCAATTGTGTGTGTTCTATAACTATATCTAACAAGACCACAGTCTTTCTGTGGATTAAAATTGACAAAACAAAATGAGTGAGAACAGACAACTATTTCTGAGGAAGGGTGAGCATTGATATTTTCTTCAGCACAAACAATACAGTAGAAAGCAGTACCACATATGCATTTCATTCTTCAAGACTTGCACATTGAAGACAATGGAAGGCAACATTATATTGATCCCTGCACATCTTGGTTACCACCTCTTCAAGCTAGTTCTCAGATAGGCACTACTGAACTATGCACACTATAACCAGACATTCCAAGAGCTTCTTCCCTCTCATTCAACAGTTGACGAATAATTCCATCATGGCTTTTTGACAGTTTTTGCCAATTCTCCACACCCCTGTGTGACAGCGAACACGCACGCACCTCTCGCCCTTTTGTCTCTTCAAGTTGCCTCTGTACTCTGCCCAGTTGTCTTTCTCGGATAGTTCCCCTGAAATGAAGTCCTGCAGCGTGGGGCCTTCATTATCGCTCAGTAGCACTTTGCTCCTGTCAGCCGTGTTCGGAGAGGACTTGGCCGCAGATGATATGCCGCTTGTGTAGCTCTGTAGGAGACAAAGGGAATGAATGGCTCAGATGATAACAATTTATACTCCATCCTCACGCGATGCACACCGCCTAGAAGATGTACGCAACCAAAGACGTCTTTGTAAACTTTGCCCTTGCTACTCGGCCGTTATGAAAACAGCAGCTCAGGAACTACGCTTACTCCAATGAAACGATCGAAAGCACATCAAAGATCTTTCCAAACCGAAGTAATTTCACAGTGTTGGAGTGAAATACTGACGTGCGAGATACTTGTCACTCCAAGCCATGGGCGATGAGCTGAGAGACGGCCGACCACAAAGCAACTTTGCTTGAGCAACGCCATAACATTAGATACCAAGTTCCTGGCCCAGCTCGGTATCGAACAACGCACATCGACGAGCGATTGCTTCGGTTTAGTGTTGCGTTCAAGTGACGGCGACAGCGGAGGAGCAGAAAAACTTTGTAGTGCATTTCTCCCCTTTAGACAAACCTACATAGATGTTCAGGCCAAAGTTTTACTTTCTTCCTTTATTTATCAACTAGTTCAAGTATTTGAGCACAATGAAAATTTGGAACTAGACATTTCTTGTTTTGGTTTTTTTTTTTGTCAGCTGTTTTGGCCATTTTGCGAGAAAGTGTGCTCCATTGTTCATGTCTGGTGACGTCACAGACTCACGCTACAACAGCGCCGTGACGTATTTCCTCCCCCTTTTCTTCTACTAACAGCGAGGTGAGGTTGACTGAAAATGTCAGTCATCGGACATAATCCAAGTCCATCAGTCGAAATTTCACATTAGGTTGACTTCTAACCTGCGGGGTGTACTTTACTGATAAGGCTTTTTAGTCGGAAGGCATTATTTTTGTGTCATGGCCATGTCTGAGGGGAATATATGGGCTTGTTTGATACGTGATCGAAGTTGGCCGTTTTAGGCCGACAGTGCCGAGTCACGCAGTGTCCTACCGCCTTGACTTGAACCATAGCCACTATCGACATGTAACAAATGCTGTGGAATGTTTATCAATAAAAATGCTTGAAGTAGAACTGTTAAGTAGGGAGTCTCATTTGCCTTATGCTAATGCTAGCTTATCCGCTGTGTGGCTCCAGCTCTCTTCGCAGTTTTCATCTCCAAATGAGTCCGAAATCCGTGCCAGTGTTATAAAATGTGGTCGCGTTTGGCTTCTTTCCGGATGTTAATTTAAAAGTATGAAATCTCACGTCAAATCCTGACTAACTGATCGCGTCTCATGTCCCTTCCAGAATGAAGACCATTCTCAGCAGCCAGACAGTCGACATTCCTGACAATGGTAAGAAAACGCTGTTTGCTAGGGGCATCCCTTGGTGGCTAATGCTCACTTTGTTGTGTCTTGTTGCAGTCGAGGTGAAGCTGAAGGGACGGACAGTGACTGTCAATGGTCCCCGTGGCAAACTCGTCAGGGAGTTCAACCACATCAACCTGGAGCTCCGTCTGCTGGGCAGGAAAAGTAAGAAGGTATGGAAGACCAAACAAAGCCTGCCACAGAATTTTAGGGAACGTTGGCTTTCAAATGTAATTTCAGAATGATCCTGAAATGCAGTATAACTTTTAAAAGTGAACCTAATTTGGTCTTCTCAACTCAACTGCATTTATAGAGCACTTTCAAACAGCCATCGCTGCATACAAAGTGCTGTACATGGAGCAATTTAACATACACAACAAACAGTAAAACAAATCGGTAATTAAGACTTCTGTGCAAGAGGCTCTGTTTCGGTATTGTGCTCCCTGTAAAGTTTTATAATTTTTAAGAATGCAAATGTATGCCTGTTTATTGCTAATCATATTTTGTAATTTTAATCTGTGAATACCAAGCAAATGGAATTGAGACCTGTAAAAGCGGCCTGTATTGAACTGTGCTAAGAACTTAGACGTTCCTCCATATATGGGCAGCAAATGACTTTGGAACGTCAAGCTGCTAGTTTTGACTTGCTGAACAACTGTATTTCAGCTGCGTGTAGAAAAATGGTGGGGGAACCGAAAGGAGCTGGCAACAGTGCGCACCATCTGCAGTCACGTCCAGAACATGATCAAGGGAGTCACTTTGGTAAGATTGTCACTCAGCTTCAACAATTTCCAGGACTGACTTCAAATTATACCTTTGCACTTAACGATGCTTTCATTTCATTTCATTGCTCCTTTCACCATGCCTCACGTTTCTATAATCTTGTCTCACTGTAGGGGTTCCGTTACAAAATGCGTTCGGTGTATGCCCATTTCCCCATCAATGTTGTCATGCAAGAGAATGGGACGATGGTGGAGATCAGAAATTTCCTTGGTGAGAAGTACATCCGCCGCGTCAGAATGAGGACAGGTGAGTACATGGTCATTGTTGCCTTCATTTGTTGACTGAACGTTCATTGGACCTTTGCATTCTATCTTCGTGCACTTTTCTCTGCAGATAATAAAATGGGCCGTTGATAGTGGACCACTAACTGAGACTTTGTAGCATTCCAATCCAATTAACATTTTGATAGTTGGCAACAGTTTGAAGTGCCATTAACAGTACCTAAGCATTTTGTGAAACTCCCTAGTTCCCTTTGCATTGTTCCTGGTTATTGACACCCTAAGTGGGCCTGCTTTTCAGACAGAACTTGCTGGAGTGCTTTGTGGATTCGCATGATTAGATACATAGTGACATCAACTGCGTTCAACACAAATTGCCATGATCAGTGAGCTTTTGAATGAGGAAGCAAATTTGCCTTCAATACCCATCCCACATTACTCTCTTACACATCGTAAACAATCTGTGGAAAGGTGGGCTTAGATCGTCTGCATGAAAAGAGCTGTATTTAAATAAAGTTGCATTCTTGGAGTGGTTCACTGCTTACAGTATCATGGATATTCCATTGCAGCTGATCAATTTATGCAATATCGGGTGTAATTTGAAAAAAATATATATACTGATCCACTGTTTCACTAAAATTACGGAGGGATGACTTTTCTTTTTAGGGTCTTAAATTGGCAACTTCAAATTAGGATTATTGTGCCCTGGCTCCTCCGGTCTCCGCTAATTTTGAGTTTACCATTTTTGTATGAAGAAGCCTAATTGATTAAAGTACATTGAACGTGTTCAAGGCTGCACTTTGATTCAACATTCTCCCTGAAGTAAAACTTTTGTTTTACTTCTCCCAGGTGTGATGTGCACAGTCTCAGCAGCCCAGAAGGATGAGCTGGTGCTGGAGGGCAACGATATTGAGCTGGTGTCAAATTCAGGTATGTTGTAAAAGTCCATGTCAATACGTTACAATTTAGATATACTAAATCACTGTGACTACCAACAAGTGCTGGAGATTTCCAGACAATTATTTTGTAGAGCGAACTGCAATTAGTTGTATGTGAAGGTGTTGACCTGTTTTCTAAATCTGTGGCCCTCGTCTCCCTTTAAAGTCAATGCAATGGTTTCCCTTACGATATTTTTCACACCAACTTCTTCCTTTTCCAGCTGCTCTCATCCAGCAGGCCACCACAGTCAAAAATAAGGATATCAGAAAGTTCTTGGATGGCATTTACGTGTCTGAGAAGGGAACAGTTGTGGACGCAGATAAGTAAAATCTGAATCCACACCCAAGGTCAGAAAAAAGATTTTCTATGATTTTAATGGAATGCAACATGCAGTTATTGGTTTGTAAATTTTTTTCTGAAATTTCAACAGTTGACCTGATGAACCATCTCACCTCGATTAAGACACCAGAAACTTCCTTATGGCATCCATCAAGCATATTCTGTTTTGACCAATAAAGTTGGAATATTGTTTCATCATCTTTGTTTTGTTTTTCATATATGCAGCTTAACCACATGCAGGTTTGTCTTTTCACTTTTAGTCCAGACCAAATAAAACAAAAGGGAAGTTTATAAAGAAATTATACTTGCTGTATATAAAAATATTTGTTAAACTTGTCAGTGTGACCACTTCTTGGTGTCTTGGGAGTCACTTTTATACACATATCCTTTTGTATTTCGTGCTCTGGTTACTAAAATACGATTCAGGTATAGTTTCGTTTTTTTAACAATCCTGGAAAAAAAAAACTTTGAAAGATGACGCACAAATAGAGAATAGAGATTTTCTTTACCACTTTGTTATGAACTCAATCAGCCTTGTGTCAAAGAGAAAGAAATGATAGTAAGGCAAGAAGACCGCAATCTAAAATCAGGAATCCAATTGAATCCATCGAGCTGGATATATTGCTTCTTTTCCATAAAGCAGCACACATTTTGTGAGGATTGTTTGAAAGCCTGTGAAGAACCTGATCATTCCCTTCCCAACTAGCCTTAATGCACGATACTAAACTGAATTTACTGAGAATTGTTAAACCTACTCTTCCCAGTCTGCTTCCCATCCAGCTCAAAATCTGTTTCGAAACATGTCAGGTATAATTGACTCTTTGGGTGCGACTTAAAACACCAAGTAGTTTCCTCACCCATCATTGATACTGTACCTGGCATTCAAAATTACCCATCAAATGAAAACTAAACGTACAGCCATACTTCACTGTGAGACTTTACGTAATGTTAAAATCAAGCACTCAAGAAGTACCAAATTTGAAATCCTTAAAGGAGTTTGGGCGGCCAATCCATGGCCGTGATGTCAGTGGAGAAATGACAGGCGTTTTTTAAAAGTATCAAGACATTCATTCATTCATTTTCTGATCCGCTTATCCTCACAAGAGTCGCGCGGGGGGGGGGGGGGCTGCTGGAACCTATCCCACCTGTCTTCGGGCAGTAGGCAGGGGACACCCTGAACTGGTGGCCAGCCAATCGCAGAGTATCAAGACATTTTTTTGATTATTTTTCATTGTCCTGTCAATAGATTTAACATTTTTAATTATTTAGTACATATGCTTGGAAATTTCATTGTTTATTGTGTAGCACTTATGAATTGTGACGTCAAATATATTCATATAAAAACGTGATGTCTTTCTAAGCATAGCAATGCATTTTACAATTACTAATTAGGCGCGTAGTTAGTCTAAAACATACTGCTGGCAATGCAAATGTGTTTTAAACATACCGCATATGTTGTGATTTTTGTGGAAAATATCCATTACATATGATAATTTTTTTTTGAAATGTCCCAATTGTATTGCATTGAATTGCATTGTAACTGTGGAAAGGTGTGAATGACTTCGTCCAACCCTGTTAGTCTACACATTTGGGAGCGCTGGCCTATATCTAGGGTGTGTTTGGGAATGGAGTGACGGGCGCTCCAAATAACCCAACGGCACATTTGAACAGCAAGTCGCGTTTCTGAACGTTCGTCGTGAAGCATTGCGCGCTTGGAAAATATTTCCAAACGCACTCCTAGTCTTCTCGGTTTGTACCATTTGTGTTTATGTATATTCGTCTATGGGCGCTTTATCAACGTCATCTTCGGGCGACAACTAAGTCTTGCTTCGCGCCAAGTAACTGCGCGTTTTCCTCTCTCTGACAACAAACTTGAAACATTGTGGGGAGACGTGTTCACAATGGTAACGTTGTAATTGTGGCTGTCGCGTTTTCTGAAACCACAGGATGTTTGTCACAAATGTTAACTTTGATGGGAACAAAGTGTCTTTCATCTTGCAAATCCGCTTCAAATTGTTGCAAAATTGGAGCTGTTAGCTTAACTGATCCACTGTCCCGTAAACATTTGAATGACGTTGAATTATTGTACCTCGGTAAAATAAGACGTTTTGTATCCGGAGGATTTGGAAACATCTTGTGTGAGGCTCCACACGAAACTGATTCAGTAAACAATTTAGCGCTGAGTGAATTATGTGGATTTCATTGCATCTCTGTCTATCTGTCGCCTCGTTGTCAATAAGATCACGTTAGGTAGTACCCTGCTCATATTAGTTTGGTTGCTCACAGGACATTCGGAGATTCTTTGCGCCATCAGCACAGAAAGCGACTCCTAATGGAAACGCGAGCACGAAGAGGAATCCTTTTTCTTCAGAGGAAGAGTTGAAAAAGAAAGAGACCAAGGCAAGAAAATGACACTTATAGTTTAATCCTTGGAATGCGCTACATTATTGTCTCATGTATTCTTTTTCTTAATGCTTCAGATTAAAAAACAAGAAACAGACGTGAAACGTATGCATGACAAAAAACGGAAAAAACATGCAGTCATACAATCAGGTAATTATATTTCTGAAATTTGACTATGATTGGTCTTTGTAAGGATAACTTGTAGTAAGTCCCGCCTACGGTTAACCTGGTTTTGCAAAAGATTGCAATAACACTTTGAAGATGATCACACCCTTGATAAACCATCTGCTGCTACTTTTTAAAACCAGTTAAATAAGACATAACCAATGATTTTACATGACATGGAAATGGTTCAAGTATTAAGTAATACTCAGACACCAACACTATTGAGCATTTTATTTGACTACCATGCTTGTTTTTGGTCTATTCAGACTCTGACTCAGAGGATCGAGACACGAAATCCAAGAAATCTCCTAAGAAGAAGCAGAAGATCAGCAATGCTGCACAGTCTCTCAAGAAAGAGCCTGTTCACTGCGTCTTGGAAAAAGGTAAAATGGTTGTCAGCGTTATGAAAACATATCCTCGCTGAACCTTGCACTTCCATGACAATGGATATATTTTTAATCAGACTGCTACACTAATTGATCAAGAAGTACAGTGAATAGAATTTTTGTGTCATTTTTAAAAAATCAGACCAAGATAAATTATTTCAAAACTGTTGTAAAAGGCATTTTTGGATTTGTTTGTTTGTTTATTTCTAGCATAAGCCTGAAGGCTTTGTGCCAACAACAGTTCTAGCTAAAGAAAAATAACCCAAAGCATCATGTTGCCACCACCATGTTTCACTGTAGGCATGGTGTTCTTTGCTAAAAGGTTGAATACTACTGGTAGTTTCATATGTAGGGTTAATTAGAAAATGGTGGCAGGTGAGTTGACAAGACAAGCCGTCTTTGGGCAGTAGTACACCACAAACTCATTCCTAGTAAATCGAAGGCCACAGATAGACACCTCTTACAATACATTGTACATTTTCATCAGTAAAACATCATTAATTCAGATCCTATATTGTAGCATTGCCTCGTTAATCACTGAAGGTTAGCTCTACATTACTTTTTCCCCTCAGTTTTCTAAGCAGTATATGATCGTGTTTGTTTCACATGAAATAAATCCACCCAACGTTTTTGTCCAACTCCTCACTACTGTTTTCTCCCCTCCCTGCGAGGCATGCGATGTCACTGATGTCAGCAGATCTGATTGTTCTCTTCTTCTCTTCAATCACTATATTTTTTCTTGGTTATTTTTAAAACATCTTTTTCTCCTGAGTGTTCTGTGTTGCATTCAGAAACTCCACCTTCAGCTGCAGCTTTACAAAGAGTGCAGCCAACCAAATTTGCTGTGCAGGCATGTTTATTTATTTTTTCCAAGTTGACAATGCACTTCAAGTTCGCTTAGCGTGGAGGTGGTTTGAAGAAATGATGCTTGCCATATTTTTAAACTGTAACGTACATACTGGAACGCATTTAAAAGGATGGTTCTGCTTTTAAGGTGTGTCAAGGTGTTTAGTTGAACAACAACAACAAAAAAAAAAGTTGTTTTGAAAAATACTTCTTTTGATTGTAGACTCAGACAGTGACAACTTTGAGTCCTTGAAGAAAAAGTCCTCCATAAGCAAGCAAAATGGCACCTCCCAAAAGAGCAGGTCAAGTCCAGGTCTGAAAGATGCTGCAGAGTCTTCAATCAAGTCGTCCTCTGTTCACTCGAAAAATGGAGCCAAATGTCCCACCACACCAGTCACACCAAAGACGGCGCCACCCCCTCAGGCCAAACAAACCCCCACCTCTGTGTTGGACTACTTCGGCAACGAAAGCATCCAGCGCTCGGGCAAGAAGCTGGTCGCCAGCACAAAACGAAAGACTGTGAGTAGTTGAGACATTTTATTCAGTCTCATTTAAACGGTGTGTTGTATATTGTTTACTGTCGCTATCAAGGCTAACTAAACTTACTAACAACTCGTCTCACCCTCAGCCAATCCAGGATACCGATGAAATGAGCGATGAACAAATAGCTCGACAGCTGCAAATGGTTGAGGATGATGAGGTAAACTGTGAACAAAACCATATGTGAAGTAAAAGGGGTTGTTGGTTTGTGACAGAGTTCTATTTTTGTTCTTATGCAGCTGAATTTGTACAGAAATAGATTTGATGATTTATGGAATGCATTGTAAAATCATAATTACACCAAATATTTGGATAGAAGGTGATACAGCAGGCGAGAGGCTAGCTGCAAGCACATTTGCCTCGGAATTATGAGATTTGTAGTCCAGGTTCCAGACTCCCGTTGTGGAGTTTTCATATTCTCCCTATGCTTGCATAGTTTTTTTTCAGGTGCTTCACCTTTTCTTCCACATTCCAAAAACATGCATACTAGCTTCATTGAAGACACCAAATTGTCTTTTTTGTGTTTATGTGAGGGATAAGTCCAGGTGCGACCTGCCCCTTGCCCAAAGTCAGCTTTTATTTATCCGTCAACAGCTACAGGGGCCATGGTACTTAGCTTTTACTTTACAATTGTGGTGTGTTGTTTGTTTGCTTAGTAAAATAATAGAAGCAGCGCTCGAAAACGGTCGCCAATAAGAACGCCAGGTTTTACAGTTTTTGTTGCAGCTTGAGGGTAGGTGTGAGGGGCTCAGTCATCAACTGTAATGCGTTGTGCATTGTTCAGTTCTGTCCAGTTCTTCCGCATTGCTCAGTGTGGAGCTGCTTTTACGCTGCTGCAGAAATTAAAAATGAATGGGCACCGTTCTTAACCTCAAAATGTATGTCAGTACGGTTGTGAACTATGAGGACCCCTGTAATTGGCTAAACTATTGCTTTGTTGTTGTCAGTTGTCATTGGTGAACAAGATGAATAAAATTAAACCAGTTTTTTTTTTTATTCCCTCAATTGGGAATTACTTAGCTGGAGAAGCAGATTCATGAAGATGAAGACTTTGCCAGAACACTTGCCATGCTGGATGCAGAGCCACAGGCAAAGAAGGTATGACAATTTGAAGCAGTAATAATAACAGTTTCATGCCGGCATTTTTTTTTTTCAAATCCAATTTTTGTTTTGTGTTCTCATCCAGGTTCGTAAAAGCTCGGATGAAAAAAATGTGGAGGCATTCCACAGAAAGAGGAATTCACTCAGCCCTTCAAAGAACAACAGAGAGGACAGCATGTCAGAGGACATGATTGGTCCTTCACCCAAGAAAAACCCTGCTCCACTCAAACCCAGTTCCAAACTAGGGATGTTGAAGAAAAGAGACGAGGAAAAAGATAACGCGACAAAGAGCAAAGCACAGACAAAAATGAAAATCTCTCCCAAAAAGGAGCCATTTACCCTGTCAGGGAGTGAAAAGGTGCAGGCATCCAAAAGAGGGACTGGACTTGAAACTTCTCCCACTGAACCAGCGGTAAGCTCCAATTCATTATGTACAATATATAACTCACTGTACTTTACATAGTGTAATTAAAAGTACATTTAAAAGCAGTTACGGTGTTAATGAGGTTTAAAAACAAAGCAAAGAAATTTAAAAAAGGCTGACTAAAGTTACTAAATGCACGTGCAGTGCCAGAACAAGATTTTCGAAAACATGATTTTGAAAATACTTTGAAAGACTTTTGTCAAAGATATGGGAAAGAGCATCGTTTTTAACCTGAATTTAAAAGGATATACACTTTAGCGGTATGTTGTGAATTTATTCATTCATACTATTCACTTTGATAAAAGATACCAGCAAATTGGGGGACTTTTCTGTTGTAGTTATTGGACTTATCGGCAGTTGGAGTCTTGTCTTGGATTAAAAAAAAAACAACAGAATTTATCTGCGTTTGCTTGCTTGTTTTGTCATTGACAACATGAATGGCCCACTGAACTCAACAGAGGGTGGGTTCGCTCAGTAAACTAGTAGTGGTGCTGCAAGTGTGTGAAAATGTTTTCCGGCGAATGAGATCGGTAGCACGGTCACTTGCGGACCGTTTTATTTCTGTTCTCCCAATTCTGTTAGAGCACCAGACCTGACGAGGCAGAGAAGAAGAAACTCAACACTTCCGCTTACAGGAATTACCTGAACAGAGATGGACCAAGAGCACTGGGCTCCAGAGAAATCCCCACGGTATTGCATTCAGGTCATCAACACACGTCATGTGTTGCTTATCAATCGCCAACTGTCGTGGGTCTTCCAGGGTGCAGATAACTGTTTGGAGGGTTGCGTGTTTGTATTGACGGGCGTTCTGGAATCAATGGAAAGAGATGAGACCAAATCCCTGATCGAGCGCTACGGCGGAAAAGTGACGGGCAACGTCAGCAAGAAGACCACCTACCTGGTGCAGGGTCGGGACAGCGGCGTCTCCAAGCTCGAGAAGGTAGCCAACACCTCATCTTTCAGACGTCATGCTCATTTCAAGTGAGCATTAAACTGTTTTAAATTTATATTTCAACAAAAGTTGAAATATTTGTACAATTGAGGCCAGTTTTGCTGTAAAATTATTCCAGCTGAAATAATAATTGAAATTTTTTTTAATTATAATTCTGGTTCCTCTAAGGCGGAGAGTTTTGGGACCAAAATCCTTAATGAGGATGACCTGTTTGAGCTAATTAGGACCAAACCAGGGAAGAAGTCCAAGTATGAGATTGCTGCAGAGGCCGAGGTCAGCAGACAGTGCTTTCTTGTTTTTTGTGATTGAACAGGCTGGTTTCAACTAACTTCAGATATCTTTTTGTCAATACTTGTTTGTATTTATTTCATCATTTAGAGCAAAGCTTCAAAGACCAGGACTCCTCCGGGCTCGGCCCCAAAGACCAGGACTCCACCCGGCTCGGCCCCAAAGACCACTCCTAAAGCTTCAAAGATCTCTCCCTCCAAAGGCAACTCCAAGTCCCCTCACTCTCCAAGTCCCTCAAAGACTGCGCAGACAACCGGCCGTAGTGCCAAAACCATGGATGGCGGAACCCCGCCCGGAAGAGGCTCAGCTCAAACTGCTCGCAGGGAATTGGGACTTTCTTCTCAGAACTTCACCTCTTCAGCCTCAAAATTGAAATCGGTAAATGAGGACGGTGCCACTCTGCTGTGGGTGGACAAATACCGCCCGTGTTCTCTGAAGGCTGTGATAGGCCAGCAAGGGGAACAGAGCTGCGCCAACAAGCTTCTCCGCTGGCTGCAAAACTGGTACACGCATCATAGCAGCGCTGCCTCCAAACCACCAGGTAACATGCAGCCGTAGCTATCTTTTTGCACTTAATATTAATACGTAGATACATAAAACTAGTCTCATCCACTTATTTTTTCCTAAAAAGTGGGCATAAGCCTCTTATTTTCTGGTGTATAGTTGCCAGATTTGGAAAGTTTGCTGCAGGAAAAGATGACGGATCAGGTTACAAAGCTGCTCTACTCTCCGGACCGCCGGGTGTGGGGAAGACCACTACAGCGGCCCTGGTCTGCGAGGTGAGTGAGAAAGGGTAGCATTGCATTCAGCCTTGTTGTGACTGAGATCAAATATACCTCTTATTCTCCTGCGGATTGGCCGATAGGAGTTGGGCTTTAGCTATGTGGAAATGAATGCAAGTTGCACACGCAGCAAAAACAACCTGAAGGACGTGGTCGCAGAGTCCCTCAACAACACCAGCATCGAAAGCTTTTACAAAGGTAAAGTCGCTTCTGTGCCCGCGGGAACTTAAAATCACTGAGGAAAAAAAAACCATTTTTATTGATTTTACAAAAAGCAAAATGTTGTCAATGCCATACATGGCAAACTGGACTGAAGTCTCATGTGATTAGTTATACATGCAGTGTTGAATCACTGATGTGAAGCTAGTTGGGCTCAGTTCACTGCAGCCCTATGACACTTCATGGCTGTGATTGGTAGGCACGTCCCGTAAAGTCAGCACCAAGCACGTCTTGATCATGGATGAGGTTGATGGCATGGCGGGCAATGAGGATCGGGGCGGTATGCAGGTAGACAAACACGCATTGCTTCTTGGTTCCTGACCTTTTCCGGCCCATCTCCTTGATACTGACAAGCATTTGTGTCATCCGGTAGGAATTGATCAGCCTCATCAAAAATTCCAAGATTCCCATCATCTGCATGTGCAACGATCGGAACCATCAGAAGATCAGATCACTGGCCAATTACTGCTTTGATCTGCGCTTCCAGAGGCCGCGAATGGAACAGATCAAGGTATGGACATATCTTGCGGGCTTCCGAGGTGGTATCCGAAGTACAACAGGGGGTGTGGTTGCGACAGCTTTCAGAGAATAGTGGGAAGAAGTTCAATACCGGAGACTCTCTTCTCCCACCCATCTATGTTGAAAACACTTGTCGCAGTCCAAGTATTTTGTCACACCGGACTACAATTAACTGACTAAAGGCTGAGTTAGCATAGCGATGATGTTTTCAGTGGCTGATAAATCTCGTTGATTACTTTGTCATTATAATTCGTCCATCCAATAACAGAATACGGCTTCATTGAATTTTCATCTTTGTATTATTATTTTGTTTCCATAGGAGCTTGTTGTTTTGATTCATCATAATTCATAATTCCACCCTGATAATTATTTGGTCCGAATTTATGGTGCATCCCAAGAAACAACCATTTAAATGTATTTTTGTCCAACTATCCATGTCGGTGACAAAGTGACACAACAATTAGATGCTTGGCCACCAGATTGCTGAAAGTACAACCTTGTTAACCTGTTTATCTCCCTGTTGCAAACATACAACAGAATCATAAAGGGGCTCAGATATTACCCAGCATGAGTTAAAAAACAAATGGTGCTGCTTTTGTTTGGCGGTGTGCCTTGAGATTTTAAAGGACATGTGAAAAATGTGCCTTGGCTCAATAAAGGTTAGGAAAAACTGGTTTAAGATACCAAGGATCATTTCAGTGTTTTTGTAACCTTTTCCCAAACATTCAAAAATGTACTTTATTTGAAATTCTTGAGATGGATAGATTTAGTTTTTATTTATTTCAGTATTACCAAATACGTAACATTTTTTACCGATTGTGTCTCAATACATGCCCACCGCCGCCCCTCCTTTTTTCAGGGTGCTATGATGTCCATCGCTTTCAAGGAAGGAATCAAGATTCCGCCTCCGGCACTTAATGAAATTATCTTGGCGTCCAATCAAGACATCAGACAGGTTTAAAAGAAAAACAATTACGACAGGTAATCAGGTTTGGGAGCGCTAGCAGCTAAAAGTGTGCTGGCTGGATTTCCCTCAGGTGATCCATAACCTCAGCATGTGGTCAGCTAAAGACAAGGTGATGACCTACGACCAGTGCAAGTCTGACGCAGCCAGCGCCCGCAAGGACCTGAAAATGGGGCCCTTTGACGTCTGCCGAAAGGTGTTTGCGGCTGGCGAGGAGACGGCCCACATGAGTCTCATTGACAAGTCGGATCTCTTCTTCCACGACTACTCGCTAGCGCCCCTCTTTGTCCAGGAGAATTATCTACACGTGCGGCCTGCCGCTGCTGGGTGAGGGAGGGAGGCCACCTGTCCTCTTGCTTACTTCAACACAGTTAACGCTCACACGTTAGTTGCAATTGACAAAACTGCACTTTTTTAAATTTATTTTTTAGGGGCAATGCAAAGTCTCACCTTGTGCTGCTCAGCAAGACGGCTGACTCCATCAGTGATGGAGACCTGGTGGACCGACGAATCCGCTCTGGGCAGAACTGGTCTCTGCTACCCACGCAGGTACCACACACACACTTTTCATAAGTAATATGGAATTTGAGGCTCAGGTTTTTCTTTGCAAAGGCAAAATAAATGTCCTCTAAATTTGACATACAGTGAGGAGTGTTGTGAACAAACCTGCTACATTTGAATTATTGAAAACAAAATTAGGCTTCAAATTTAAAATAAATCAAGCGCTTGTCTCTGCTCTTAACATTGTGCGCATTTTCACTGGTGAACAGGGGCAACTCATGCTGTACTCCAAAGTATTTCATATGCCGTTTTTTAGCCATAACCCATTGAAAAATCCAAAATGAATAAATAAAATGAAATGGTGAAAAACAGCTTCATGCAAAATGTCCACAATTCAATCCAGCATAGTGTGGTTCTCAGGCTTTGCACATCCAGATAATCAGCTGAAGGGCTTGTACATTAGGTCTAACTGTCCGTTACGTCAAAGTGTTTTATGGCTTTTTGTGTGAGTTTGCTTTAACTGTCTTTCCTTTTGAATGTCTGATTTTTACTCCATGCGCAGCAATTTGAATGCAGCAATGATTGTTTTTAAAATGCTCTCGAAATAAAATTCTGTTGATTTGATGCTGATGATGTTGTTTGTTTGTAGGCTATCTATGCCAGTGTAATCCCAGGTGAGCTCATGAGAGGTTACATGAGTCATTTCCCGTCGTTCCCAAGCTGGCTTGGCAAAAACTCGTCGGCAGGCAAACATTCCCGCATCGTCCAGGAGCTGGCCTCCCACATGGCTTTGAAGTGAGAGCCCCATGCCAGTAACCACCACGGGGCTTTTTTGTTTCCCCTCCGGGGTGCTAAAGGTGTCGTGTGTGGCACAGGACTATGAGCAGCAGACAAGCGGTGAACCTGGACTACCTCTACTTCCTGCGGCAGGCCCTACTCAGCCCACTCCAGAAGCTGGCAGCCGAGGGCGCCAGTGAGGCTGTGCGGCTACTGGACGATTACCAGCTCATCAGGGAGGACATGGATAACATGATGGAGATTGGTTCATGGGGCGGACAACCTGACCCCTACTCCAAACTGGACTCCAAGGTCAGCAAGGGGTAGCAGAGGCTATGCTGTGGTGGGGGTGGGGTTGGCGGGTGCTGGGTTTGCTGTCATATATTTGAATGATGATGTGCACTGGTTGCGAACGGCTGCTTATCATGCTATGAAAATATCTTGTCGACGGTGGGGCTGCGGACGGGGTTATGGAAAACGTGAAGTGTTTGTCAGCGCGCTCACGCATCACGTCCGAAGCTCTCTCGATTAATGATGTTGCAATCCATTGAGGCACCCCGCGGACTACGCAGTGTGTGATCTGCCAGTATGTTGGATTTTCAATCATAACGTTTCCATTAATTGCCCAGCCAACACTATAAAAACTCAATGAAAACTTGCTGACCGGTCGATGTGTTACACCCCAAAAAAATCTGCCATCCAGAAAACTAAATTTGCTTTCCTTCCTTCCAGGTGAAAGCGGCATTCACGAGGACGTACAACAAGGAGGTCCATCTGACACCGTACTCCCTGCAAGCTATCAAGAAGGGGCGGCGCGGCGGCGCCGAAGAGTCTGAACTGGAAGTGCAGGACACCGAGAAGGACACCCCAGTGTCTGAGGATGAAGGAGAGAGCCTCAGTGTGGATGCCATGATCAAAGTAATGTCTATCAAACTGTTGACAGGCTCAATTGACCCCATCCAATCTTATATCTGCTTGTTTTCCTCCCACAGCAGAAGAAGGCCAAAGCCGTCACCAAGGAATCTAAGAAGGAAAAGACTGAGGATTCTGGGAAGGGGAAGGGGAAGGGAAAAGGCAAGGCTAAGGCTAAAAAGTGACCTAAAACAAAGCAGTATGAAGCTGCCTCCTGACCATGACCACTTCCTGTCCTTTTTCCATTTTTAAAAACCTCCCGAGCATGATCGTATCAATTCGCCTCATCATGTCTCTGAGTGTGGAGGGGGGTAGGGTGTGGGGGTTCCCCAAATCATGCAACTGCTTCTTAAGAGTATAACAATGCTGCCGTAATGCTTTTGGCTGCTCGCTTCACCCTGATCTTTTTCTTGTAAATTGCCTTTTTGTAAAATAGACAGATATGCCTCTTGTGTTTTTTTGTTCTTGAAAATCTGTATTTTCAGATCCAAAGATACTGAATGATTATGTTGCTAACAATGTTGTATCCACTTCAAATTCAAGGCGGGGCAAAAAAAAAAATCTCTTTCCAACAGGAATGAATTTGCCCACAAGATGTTCAGCTCATTATCATTAGCAATCGTTCACACATAAGGGTTTGAGATTTTCACAGCATGTGGTACCGCAGCTTTTAAGCCTCAAGGGCCAGTTTTTCAGTTGTGTCCTCATTACACATTGCAGATGCATAATTTGTGACCCTGAGGTCACTGGCCCAAATCTCAAAGATGTTTAAGCTTCTCCAGCCATAAATCACTCAAAGGGTTCACTCACCGCTTGGCTGCTGTTAGCGGAGTCAGCCATTGCTCTTGTTGCCCACAGTTAATCATGACACTCCATCTTCACTTCAGGCTAACAGCAGTCCACAATGTTAATGCAAAAAAAAAAAGTCCAGTGCAACCGCGAATGCTGCCAACCACCTCTTAAGAACATCATCACGTTTTGCTTGGCTGTGTTTTATGGCTACATGTTTCTGACAAATGGAAGCCGCCTGGATCGTAAACATGATGGAGGCTATTGCTGTGTGTTGAGGTATTTTACAGGGGCAGACCAAAAGTGCCATCCTCTTAACTTTTATTGTATAAAAGCCATCAGAGCATGAGAAGGTATACATGTACATATATCATTGATCATGTCCAATATGAGGTGCCTTATATGGTATAAAATTAAGCAAAAAAAAAAAAAAAAAAGGAAAGAGATAGCCGTCATAGGTTGTCACACCTGTCATGGTACAAAAATAAGCACAGACTATTGTGCAATAATGAACCTTTATGTACATATTTAGCATGTGTCGTGTTCTCAAAAGCTTATTTTCACTTGAGTCACAATTGAATGTTGTAATATTCAAAGAAATGTAATTCAAGAAAATTGTAATGTAGTTAAAAAAAAAATATGAGGGGAAAATTCTATTTTCTGTAGACATTTCTGGTGTGCCTTGGGAAAATACAAGGACCATGCAGTTTATGTACAGCTTGATCATATTACAGTACAGTTGGATTTTCAGTGTGGTCTTTGTTTGCTACTGTCTGTATTCACATTGCCAGTGCTCCTCTAAAAATGATGAAATATGAAAGCGACTTATTTCAGTAATACTATTCAAAAAGTGAAACTTGTGTAATGCAAACATTCAGCCCACACAGGCTGATACATTTCAAGCATCGCTGAAATCAACGTCTTCACAATATTCAAATGTTTTGACGAGCACCTGTACATTACAGGTAGTTCTATTTGGTACTGAAACCGAACCTTCCAACATTACTTCTATTTGGAAACCGGGGTAGATTTTTGGTAATGGGGGAATGAGAGTGATGCTTGCTTCACAGTACAGACAGCTGAATTTTGGATGTTCCACTGAAAATGACTAACTGAGACTGTGCTGCATGAGAAAAGTTACAGATTATTAGAGTGCATCCTTCCCCAAACTTAAACTTATTAGGTAATCACTTAAAATCCTGAATGCTATTGTATTATTGATCACTAATAGTTTGGCAAAAACTGTTTTGATCCATGTTTAATAGAAAAAAAAATCAGATTTTGATTGCTTCATCATTTGTCACAAGTGTTATGGTAAGACATGACTTAATACTTTCGGGTCACAATTCCAAAATGGGCATTGAGATGAAACAGTTAATCTTGACAATTCATTTTTCAATAACCATCCAGAAACATTTGTCTTTCACAAGTGAGCTGATACAATGCGGAAGAAAGACAGCAGCAGAGGGAGGAGTTGTTTTATGTCGGTCATTGAGAGAGGTAAGATCTTAGCCAATGAACACATTAAAAACAAGTGTTACAAATCAAGAGTGTAACTTTCTGAACAGTCCTTCACCTTTCCATCAGCAAAACAGTGTAAGTGCGCGTCTTCTCCAAAATAAGGAGTTTGGGTCTGTGGAGGAGTGACTGTCCAACTCTCACAAGGCCAGCAGAATGCTTTGGATCATGGCTGTCATCGGTGGCGGAGATTGGGATGTCAGCACTCAGAAAATGAGGCTGGGGAATTATTGTTCACTATTGTGAAGTCCCCTGGCACTTCTCAGTCAGCCTTTGCTGCTTCTCACATTTTGACCACCACCACACTGGCTCCGGCCCGGCCCAGACACAGCGGTGCCACCTGGTAAATGCAAGAACCACATCATCAGAGCTGCATTCAACAAGCACTCCCTCCCTCATTGTCATTCTCAGTGGCTTATAAAAAAATAAACTGCAACACTTTTGTTTTTGCTTGTATTTTCATGGGTACAACAGAACAATTCAAAAGTCTTCCATGTACAGGTACACAAACGCCCATTTCTCTCAAATAAAGCAAAACATATTAACATAATAAACAAGTGTTAGCTCTTCTCCATTTTTTTTTTTTTTTTTGCAGGGAATACAATTAAATATAAGTTGAACATGATTTACACATCATTGTATTTGGTTTTAAGTTGTGTTTAACACAATGTCCCAATTTATCCTAAATTGGGTTTGTAACTGTCTGGGATGAGAGGTCCAAAAGATCAACGTGGTTGCCTTGTTTATCTCTTGAACTTGCCCACATGTGATCTGTCTAGTATGCGCCAAGGGTGACATTTTGCAGCAGAGGAAGGAAACATTAAGTATACTTTGGGACAGTCGTGTGCCTCTGTGTGTGTTTGTGTACCTGAGACCACTTATTGGTCGGAGGGTCATAAGCCTCCACGGTGTTGAGATACATTTGGCCATCGTAGCCACCTACAGCGTACAGACGGTCGCCGAGGAGACAAACGCCCACTGCGTCTCTGCTGATACTCATGGGGGCCACTGCTGTCCACACATCAGTCTGAGGGTCATACCTGTTCACAGGCAGACACATATACATTTAGGGCATAACAAGTTAACCTCATAATAATTACACTACAGAACACTGTTTTTGTTGCGTTAGGTTAGACAACTGTTCAAAACAAATTTTTGCCTGCTGGAATCCAAAACAAATCTCAGTTTTTCTTTATCGTGGCAAGTTCTTGAGCTACACGATGCCTGTTGTTTCTAAATTTATATTCAATAAATGTGTATGTAAATAAAACACTGAGAAGGAATGAGTTACAAGCTTTCAAAATTAAAATAAATAAATAAATAAAACAAAATAGAACTTACAACACTATGCCCATGGATGTGGCCCGCGAAAGCAAATCAAGCATGTTAAGTTCCATGATGCTTGCTAAAGTCTGAACCAAAATTTCAAATTGTCATATGTAATCCACAATAACAGTCATTATTCTTGACTTGTGATTTTAAAACTAGTTATCCATCCATTTGTTGTGCGCTGTCTATGTAATATGTGGAGGTGATGAAGCAATTATAATGCTTTCCCAAAATTCATAACGGCCCTCCAAGTCAAACCGTAACTACAATGTGGCCCGCGACAAAAATTAGTTTGACACCCCTGCTGTAGATGATTCCAATCATAATCAGCCTAAAAATCAAAATCAACTTTTTTTTTTCCAGATTGTTCCCCAGTGCGATGGTACCTCTCCACACAGTCGCTTAGCCGTGAGGCCAGAGATGATGCAGGAGCATCGTGACCGCCTATGGCATACAGGAAGCCATGCCACGTGGCCACGCCCACGCCACCGCGCCGTTTCGCCATGGGAGCACAATCGTTCCACCTGGAGATGAAGGTCGGCATCTTAAAAGCCATCAGACGGGGGTAGAAACCAATCGGACAGCAGCAAATAGGGAATAAAGCAAGAGTATGTAGGCTGACCTGTTGGTGTGAGGGTCAAAACACTCCACTGAACGCAGGCAGGAGGAACCGTCACGACCTCCGACTGCATATAATCTGTGGGGGGGAAAAAAAAAAAAAAAAAACTTACCATCGGGGAACAACAATGAGCCCCAAAGCTAATACTGCAGAACAACTGTAGACGGCCAATTATCTATGTGAGCCCATCATTGTAAAGTTCAGAGAGCAAAGACTGAGGAGTAACAGAAGGCATTGAGCAGATAACAAGCTCCGTCAGCTCGCACACAATGTAGTGTTACTCTCAGAAGAAAATACTTGTTCCTGTGTTCATTACAATTTAGAGCCTTTTTCAACTCTCGGAGAAACTTAAGAAAAACAAGGGAATGATTTTTGCAATTCTAATAATTGTATCGTGTCAGCTGCTGCTGGGAAATTCTGACGCAACAGGAAAGGTTCAATTCGACAATGACTCATTTGGGTGCATGGCAGCAAAAATCTGCTGTTCTTGGGCTCTGTTTTTGTAAAATAAATCTCTCTTAAAATGTGACATCTGGGAGAAA
>NW_017805497.1:378542-386787 GCF_001891065.2 Hippocampus comes | reverse complement strand
GGGGAACAGCATTGACCAGCATAGCTTCGTTGTGTTTTTGTGCTGGTATCACCAGCAAGCAAACAAAATAAAGCAGCCAATATTTGAGCAGCCAAACTTCGGTCACCGGGCAACCTGCTCGATGAAATGAGCCACCACAGGTGCCCGGCAGTGCCAGCCGATTGCTGAGGCCCCGCCAGGCTGAGCTGGGGATATTGTAGCTGATGACCAGCTGGGGTCACCACCAGCAGGGCAAAAACAGCCTGCCGGTCTTGCTGGGTGGCTTTGACTCAGCTGGTCGAGCGGGTTTGCTCAGTGACCCAAGTGTCGGCTGTTCGAAAATTTGCAGTTTTGTTTTGCTGCTCGTTTGCTTGCTGGTGATACCAGCATAACCAGCATGCAAACGCAACAAAATCATGCTGGTGTATGCAGTTTTTTTTTTAAACAGGGTTCAACTCCAGAGTGACTTACAAATGTTTATCTTCTTCGTGATGCATTTTTTTTTTGACTGGTATGACTCCGAAGCGACCACACAGTATATGTTTTCCATGATAACTTACTTGCTGTTGAGTACTGCCACTCCGACGGTGCTTCTGGGTGTGGCCATACTGGCAACAAAGCTCCACTGGCGAGCTTGAGGGTCCCACCTAACAAAATCAAATAAAGAGTAACAAGCTCTCATTTCATGCCGGCATCAGACCACTATCATTCCCATAAGAGCTAAAACAGTAGAGGAGCTCGATATAAACATAACTCTACAATGCTCTGATTTCCTTGAGACACAGTCAAACTAGGAAAATAAGGTCGTCTTGGAGTCTAAACCAATTAATTTTAATTGGTGGGTTGGGAACCAAAAGTGGGTCACAATGATTTAAGTATTTGTATTTTTTTCAGAACAGTATTGAGGTGTAAAATGTGCCTACATGGAACATGCAATATTGGCTAAGCGTCAGGAAATGTGACTCACTTGTGCTCTAGTCACTAGCAGCTAGCTACTCCAGAAGCAGATACAGTGCGTCTCAGCCTTTGGCTGACGCGCGTCATAGCGAGCAATATGCTTTCGTCATTATATAAAACCGAGTGTGAAAATGTAACATACTGAACATGGATTTTCGGAGGCTATTTTTAAACAAACAAAAAAAGTGTTATCATTCTCAACTTCTTTAAAATGGGTGGTGAATTTGCATCAATAGGAAATTGCCGGTAGCAACAGTTGAGAACCAGTGGTCTCGACATTTTATTTCTTCACGTCTTTCTCCGTTAACCTGAAAGCAACCTGTTAGCTAGCTAGATAACATTCATCCGTCTATCCATCCATTTTCTAATCAGTGTATTCTCACGAGGGTCGCGGGCATGCTGGAGCCTATCCCAGCTGTCTTCGGGCAGTAGGCGGGGGACACCCTGAATCGGTTGCCTACCAATCGCAGGGCACACAGAGACGAACAACCATTCACAATCACACTTAGGGACAATTTAGAGTCAATTTATGGTCAAACTTGTGAAGATTAGGGCAATATCTAGCAGCAAAAAATACATCGGTGGTCTACCAAGTCTCCAAAAGTGAACTGAAATGTGTCTCTTTATGGCGCCACTGAGATGCAACAAAAGTGCATCCTCCTCATCCACATGAGCTGTTGCAAGGAGTGTGAAAAGCTCGCTCACCTTTCTACTGTACTGAGGTAGCTCCAGCCGTCATGTCCTCCTACCGCGTACATTGGCCCTTCAAGGACGGCGACACCTGCAACACCCCATCACATATGCTTTTGTGTTTGACGGATTCACACCAACTCACCAAAGAATTCACCAAGCTCAAACAAACCCACAGCGGTTCTGGACCACACATGGCTTGATTGTGTAGACGCGCACGCACGCGGTATTGGCGTGCAGAGTTGACAGCATGTTGACACCTCCACATTTACAGGATTTATATATCAGTACATCTGTTCTGCCAGATGTGCTCTCAACCTCTTCCCGTCACACACCCACAAGCACTCCTCAAAAAAAAAAAAAAACAGCACATGCATGTCTTAGTTGACATATAATTGAATTTGTGGGCTTGCAGGGTTCACCATCCACCCTGTGGGAGTGTCCTTGAACACAACACAGACTCAGAGACTGCTGATGTGCTACGGTGACCCTAAAGCAACCTTTGACTGAACAGAACGTAAGGCAATTTCTCAACAGATGAAAAAAAATAATCTGAGGCCTCTTCCACACCATGCTTGGATTTCTTTGCTTGCTGCCGAGCCAATCAGGAAATAACAGGGAGGCTTCTCCAGCTGGTTGGGCTCAAATCACTCTGCTTGATCCTCTCCTACTGGATAGCTCGAATGACATCGCCGCGACGCCAATGTAGAATAGAACATTTTTCTATTTGAGATTGCGTCGCCTGGAGATGTGCAATCGCCTTGCGGCATTCCTTCCTCATTTCCCAGATTCCATAATACACAAAGAATGAGTTCATCAACAGTGTGTTGTGCGTTGGTAGTTTGAAAAGGCCTGAAGGGATCTCGACAAATGCTTAAATAATTCACCAATGACATAAGGCGAGCCAAGGTGCCAGGGCAAACAGAAAGACTGAAAGAAAACTTGCTAATAATCTTGATTCATTTGCTGAATATGTCATGTTTGTGCCTCTGTATTGATGAGTTGTTATTTTTATCATTTATTCTGTCTGTTTTCAACTGTCAAAATATTGCTTGACGTAAAATTGGCCGCTGGCGAAAAAAAAAAAATATGGGGATGGCTGCCTTATTGGTTTATGAGCATTAATAGTAAGTCATTTGGGTTCCTCACCTAAGCCGTGTCTGTGTGTAGATATGGGTGGCATGACACTCCAAGTCTTGCACCGAGGGTTGTAACACTCCACCGTGTTGAGGGTCTTGAGTCCATCTCGGCCCCCCACCACATAGAGGCGGCCATCCAGGACGGCGACGCCAAACTGAAGCCTCCGACCGCTCATGGTCGCCACCTGCTTCCACGTGTCCCGCCGTAGACAATATTGCTCAATACTAGTAGCACCTGCAGGTAGCCAGATTAAAAAAAAAAAAAAGTACACTGTAAGGTTAAGACATTTGATATTCATTTATAATATACAGTCATGCAAAGATTAGAGTGAGTGAGTGAGTGAGTGATAGATGGTTAACTTTAACGTCTGTTTAATGGCCAGAATAGCATAGGACTAAAGCATTTAATCCAACCCTACTGCGGTCACCTTAAACTGTACCTTGAAGCCATAATGGCAGAGGATCAGCATATATACAATCACATCTTTATAAAGGACTGACTCCTGTCACAAAACAACAGGAATGATCCGTGTTGCTATGACGGGTGCACTTGTGTTGCGTTTGCCAACGATCAAGCTACCTTTTGTGGCGTCCATTCCGCCAACCGCGAACATGGCCCCAACCGTGGCCTTGCGGGGCCGCGTGCGCGAGCTCTGAAGCAGGGGCCGGCGATGGGGCAAGAGATGGTACTTCATTCCTTCCATCAGCAACCGCTGGCAGTCCACGCTGTCTCGGAGCATGGGGCTGGTCTCCAGGTCTGCTAAGAACTGAGCGCACACATGAAATTAGAATATACACACACGCAGATCTCCCTCCATACGCTCTCTCTTAAGAACAAACACATACGCTTCAATGGATCGAAGTTTAAGCAAGCCAACCGCCTGTGTGTACCCTGTAGCCATCAATTACATTAAAACATATGTAGACATGGGTGTGATTGAACATTATTGTGTACATTTGGGCAACGCAAAGCAACTCTGTAAGCCTAGCCGCAAAAATAGAAAGATGCCTCCAAAATTAAGTGAACGTGCTCACGGAATAAATAAATCAATTTTGAGATAAGAAAACCTTTATTTGTCCCACAATGGAGAAATTTGAAATAAATGGAGAAATAAATCAATTTTCAGAGCGTACCAGCAGGCAAGCAAAATGGATAAGCAGCTTACACCGCAGGGAGAATCCTTCAATGGAGCTCACTCAGTGAGAGACACATTAGGGTGAGCCTCCATTTGCTGCGTGTGTCATAAAGGAGGACAGAGACACACAGCAACACACACAATCCTGACGGATGATGATGACACATTTGAGTCGATGCTAAATTTTTATGCATCATTCCGACCCAAGGTAATTGCATCCCGTGGCCGATTTGACGCATCGTGACATTTAATCAACGACAAAAAAAGATTGATGGTTGCAGCCTTACAGCAGATTGTTCTATTTACAGCCAACAGATGCTACACTGAATGCCTACCATTGTGTGTGAATGTGTGTGTTTGAGGTGATCTAAATGAAGGAGCAGGGATCAACTGCCTCCTCTTGATGGGTAAATCCAGAGCGATTTAGATTGCCAACTTGCTAATAGGGTAATGAATGAATATTTATGATGCCTCTATCTGTGAGTGGAGTTTTTTTCCACCTTTTATTGGCATTTTACAAGTCCTGATGCAGCTCAATGTCAATCCATTTGCCAGTTTAACGTGCAGGCGATGACTCCCATGAAAAGGCTCTCTGGCTATTGCTTCGTCTGCGGTGTCGCTGTTCCCTGTCTGCCATCCATCTTGCCACTGATTACATGTTACAGCAACCTATGACTGGGCCAATGTCATATATCTGAGGTGTGAAGAGAGATTGAGGCAAATAATTCGAAAAGAGGAACAGGGGCGCTGAGTAGTGGTTTGTCTCTGCTGCAGAGATTACAGAATTTAGCTGGGGTTAAGAGAGATATTAAGTCTTACATATTGTTTGTATTTGTGCATCCAATGCCCCGGGCTACTTTAGCCAGAGAGCACGAAGGCATCATTTGGAAAAACATTTGCGATGTATCATTAGATAGAAAGATTCGTGTATAGATAGAGATACCCAATTTTTCCCCATGAAGGAAATTACATCATCAATGCCACGTGGGACTGTGCCCAACTAGGATGTGACTGGTTTTCTCCCTTTAGCGCACCCTTCGTTTCCCTCATGACATGAACAGCGTATCTCAAAATTTTACTTGCGTGATTCAATTGCAGTTGAATTCACCAAGTCATCCTCAAACGTATGGCGCAGCTCTCACCTGTGGCTGCAACAGCGGCAGTCTGACATGAGCGAGAAGCGCCGGCAGGTGACGTTGTCGGGCGCCCACGTCGTGATGCACCCAAGTAAGCAAAGCGGTTACCACCGTCTCCTCATCCGGAACGTTAAGATCATCCGAAATGAGCAGCCTCTCCATCTCATCCACTGGAAGCAGCATGAACTCTTGGCCCCCAACCACCTCCACAAAGTGTTCCTAGTTGGGGGTGCAAGAGAGACAACAGAGAAATTGGGAGTCTCAAAACAATGCATGATGAATAGATTTAAACTAATTTCAACGAAGGCTAACAACAAACATGTTAATAATGGACATGCAATGATTATTATTATTATTATTTTTTGCCCAGGGGTTGCTTCATTCATTATCCCAAGTTGTCTTTAAAGCTTCTCGAAGTGTAGAGATGAAGTGGTGGGCACCCACCATGGTGTAGGTGTGAGCGGCCCTCTGCAGGTCGTGGCAGCCCTGCGCGTTGGCGTAGGAGCTGATGCCGAGGCAATTGGAGGGGTGGAGCTGCTTCAGGAGGAAGGAACAACAAGCCTGAACCGCCGAAGACAACTGTAGAAGACAAGAGGCGGACAGCAAAGACTCAATGGTGTCCTCCCTCAACTCCAGACGCCCTGAAGACAAAGAGATGGGGAAGTAAAACATGACAAAGTGGGGAGGGGAACAACAACAAAAAAGCAATATTATTTAAGGGTTCCTATCAAAAACAACAACACTCCGTGAGTGCAGACCTCCACCAAAAGACAAACAATTGCGAATTGCACTAAATAAAGGTGAAGACCATAGATGTATCCAAAACATTCCAGATACATTTTCCCCAAAATCCGGTAAATTCACTTTTATTAAAAATATATATCGATTTTTTTAAATGATATAAATCTAAAATATTAAATACATTCATATTTTTCTTCTTCTTTTTTAAATATTCTGTATGTATCATATCCCTGATTGTATCAGATAATTTTACGGAAACAATTTTTTACACTATTCTAAAAGGTTCCAGGTACTGGTAGTTTCAAGCATAAACCTAATCGACAAAGTGATCTAACTATAGTTCACATTTGTAATATTCAATATGCATGCATAGTACTGAAATAGGGAATGAATGATACTGGATGGCGAACTTTTTTTTTTTTTGTCAAGACGTAAATTTTTAAAAAAGTGATTGTTTTTATGCTATCATAATGCATCTTTGTGTTTTGTACTTCTGAATCTCACAGCAAACTACAAAAATAGCCATTTGTTGTGAACGGAAGTATCCAAAAATATTCAACAAAGTGCTTCACAGAATACAGGAAAAGCAAGCAAACTAAAGAAAGCCAATCCCAGTGACAGGTCGCAGATGCGCAGAAACACGGAACCCCCCCCCTCCCCCCACCGACTCCCCCAAAAAAACACCCACTTTCACACATAACATCCGGTATGTGAGAAGACTACCGAATGAAAGACAACTGAAGCACTCTTTTATTGCCAGCAATTTGCTCAGCAAAATTTAGGACAAAAAGGTAGCACTATAAAAACAAATCATACCTGTGTAGGCAAATTGCACCAGAATCCACAATGCATCTGGGTCCACACCCTCCATCTTCACCTCATCCTGTTTGGCCTCCCGCACATCGCTGGTGAACATGGCCGCAAAGTAGTCGGACACAGACGAGAGAACCAGCCTGCGAGAAGTGAGAAGTTAGACGAGTATCGGTCCAGAAATAGCATTGAAACTCTACGCTAAGTTTAAACTGTCGCTCGCAGAAAGCTTTCATTAACTGCACTAGTTTTGGTCATTTGAATACAACTAACATATCTTCAACACGGTGAATATCAATTACCCGTCTGAGAGTCTTCACTTTGTGGCTTGCTTGTCACAAAAGTTTAAAAAGGAATTCATTTTTACTTTAGCTTCAATATTTTCCCACCAAGAAAATGAAGATGAACAGCACAGTTGTCATGATACATCCCCCATTTGAAAGCCACGGGACTGACTTTGAGTCTTGAGTTTTGCAAATGAGCCACTGCTCACCCCGCCCCCTCTACTGCAGGGTGTGCCCACCCGAGAGATACCCCTGAGGCAAGTACAGTTTTGCGTTATCATGATGACCAGAGGGGAGGAGGCTACCCTTGAATCTGAATTTGACTTGGGATAAATGTAACACAAGTGCCAATAAAATAGCGGCTGAACTGATTCTTCGACGTGTCAACTTAACCATTCCATAATGATAGTTAGAGCTTGGAGTCGATTAATCGCCAATCACATCACGGACCATATGGAAAGGCATCCGCGAATGTAGCTGATGAACAGTCTGAATACTCTCGCCAGGGTTCCCACTCTTCCACTTGCTTTTTATTTATGGGCCTTTTAAGGACTTTTGAGGGCTAATTTAGCCATTTTTTAAGGACTCTTTCTCCATTCAGCAGGGGATTCACGGTGGATTTAATGAACAGAAAGCCACATATCACTGAGCTGGTGTTCAAATCATTGCTGCCAAAGGAAGGGCACATCTTTATTTTTAGGGGCAATCAGCTAACCCTTTATTTGACATATTGGATGTCAAATTGGCCCGAAATGACCCGAAGTGATCACGTGATCTTCATCGGAACTGATCGGAGACGGCGGGAAAAGCAGAGCGGGAACCAGGAAGGCATGTAGCCCGACAGAGGGGTTTGAGGGGAAGGGCGCCAGGCGCATTTTCCAACAAAACTATTCATTGGAAGGGTGGGGAAAATGACATGCATAAATGAAATGAACACCACAGGTTCATTTTTAAGGATCTTTATTGATTTTAGAAGTTTTCCCTGAAAATTAAGAACAGAATTTTACAACTTCTTTTTTTTATGGATTTTTATTAACTTTAAGGACCCATTGGAACCCTGCGGACGACTAATTGGAACAGAAAAAAGGCTGAGGAAAAACTGTTGCATCTGCTTTTACGATGAAATCGACATAAGTGGTCAATTAAGAGCCTGTGGAAATTAACGGTAAATGACGGCCATAACTAACCCAATAACCCCCACCTCCTCGAAGAAAAAAACATCCAGCTAGTGTTTGGATCAAGCCTTCAGCCAGCAGACACGCTGCTCATCCTTCTGCCAGCCCCCCCAGCCAGAGACTTACTCATCCAATCACAAATCACACCCAGACACATTCACTGCCTCCCAGACAGTCTGAATGTATAGAAATTAAGCA
>NW_017805497.1:377690-377947 GCF_001891065.2 Hippocampus comes | reverse complement strand
CGCACACACACGCGCACACACACACACACACACACACACACACACACACACACACACACACACAAATTTGAGTTCACGAATCGAGGCATTGTGTGGAAATTTGCCAGTTGCTTCTTCCGCATTTAATCTTGCCTTTTCCGCATTTAATCTTTGTCACACTAGTACTTCATATATGTTACCAAAGGCAAAATTATACAGTGAAACTCCTCTACAACGAAACCGACATGGGCGAAAATACCCCCTAGTGTGAAAAAATC
>NW_017805497.1:376594-377415 GCF_001891065.2 Hippocampus comes | reverse complement strand
TCATACTTATGCACTATTGGAATAAAAATAAAGAGTACACACGCTCCTTAAAATTCCACCAACTTTGTTGATATCGATGGAAATTGGAAGGAAGCAAGGAGACTTCTGTGGGGAAGATGAAGCCCGGGGCTGTTCCAACTCCAGTTGAAGTGATAAGAGAGATGTGTTGAGCTCACAGGTAAAGCAATGAAGTATAGCTACCAGGTGAATCATCAATCATCAAGGCTGCCGAGACTGCATTTCATTGATGGGAGTGGGTTTTTAATTTAGTGGCCACATCACAAAGTGATGAAAAATGAACTGATGTTACCTTTAGGGATGATTGCCATTCAAACACCGAGACCCGACATAACCAAAGAACATTCCAGCCGGATGACTCAATGCAACTGAACTGTATTTGGAGAGCACTTTAAAACAAACATCCCTATATGCAAAGCAAAAAGAAGGCCCTTTAGGGATGATTGCCATTCAAACACCGAGACCCAACATAACCAAAGAAATTCCAGCCGGATGACTCAACGCAACTGAACTGTATTTGGAGAGCACTTTATAACAACCATCCCTATATGCAAAGCAAAAAGAAGGCACACAACAACAAACAATAACATCGTAAATTAATAAGAAAGACAGTAAAAAGCACAAAAACAGTAAAAACCAAAACCAAGTCACAAGCTGAGTCTAAAGCCAAAGAATCAAAATGAGTTTTAAAGATGAGCAGCTGGGGGCTTGCCGAATGTTCAGCGGGAGATCGGAAGAGGCAACGCAAAAGGCTCGATCCCCTCTGAGCCTCCGCTTGGTCCTTGGTCCCTCTAATAATGTCT
>NW_017805497.1:372736-376082 GCF_001891065.2 Hippocampus comes | reverse complement strand
CACACACACACACACACACACACACAAAACTGTTGTTGTGCCATGAAATTCTATCACACGTCCTTGTGATGAAACCTGATGAGCCTGCAGGCAAACAGCTAATCCACATTTTGGCCGTGCCAGGCAGATAACAGGAGTAAACTACTGCTGGTCAATTAGTGGTTTTGAGGAGTCACGGTTAACGCTAACAATACATTTCTGACACATTACTCTGTTGTCTGCCAGCCTTCTCTTATTATAATCAATGAATTGAGCATCATGTAGGCACAAATATCAGTCGGTGATGAGAATTTGATTGTTGATTAAATGTGTTTTGGTAAGATTGATAAGATTTGGCACTGCTTGGTTGTAACCAGCAGAGGCACCTTTGATTCTGTCTCACCTACTCTACTTTGCTGTCAAAACTGTGGAAAGTTGATTTACACCCACGCGGAAGTCTGCTGTATGTAGAATTACTTATTTGTCCAACATTAATCTGCTAAGTGCTGCAGTGGCGTGGAACAAGGGTTCTAAAGATTCCAAGAGACTCTCCCATCCAATCAAAATAATTCTTACCATGATCAACAGCCACACGAAAGGGTATGTTTGTACAATAAGTATATTGTAAATCCTTCGGTCCTATTTTATAGGAAGTCTCATTACAACTTCTGTGTTTAATGATTTTTCTCTATTTTTTTATTTTATTTTTTTTGTGTGGCAGAAAACTGTCGGGCTCCAAACTAAGCCAAGCAGAGCCAAGCTAGTACTGTAATGTAGAAAAGAGCGCTTACTTTGGAAAAATCTGGCAATTTGTCCCTAGATTGTAGGAAGCGTAAATGTAACAAAAATTTAAATCCTGTATTTGCAACAAGAACTACCGACAGTCTTTTTGGAGTGTTTTTGTGAAAAATGTTTATACAGTATTTCTGAAGAACAATTGTAAGGTCAGAAGTACAGTAATTGATTTTGGACCTGAGAGAGTGCCTGGCTCACAATCTCTCTTTTAGTTCATCCCAAAGGTGTTTGATGGACTCAATGCTTCCTATAACTGATGCCAAAATGTTACCATTCGATTATCCAAAATATCTTGGCTAAAAACATTAAGGAGCTAAGCCAGGGGTGAAGTCCAATCCCTGGGGTGTGTCTCAACACAGTACCTTATTCCATCTAAGTAATTCTGCAAGCTCACAGAAAACTCGAGTACAAGTCAACTCAAAACAAACTGATGCATCGGAGCCCTTCTGACAAACAACAAGCTGGTCAAAACATACAATGACTCCAGAGGCGGTGCAAAGGTGATGTAATGAGCATTTAAAAAGGATGAAGAGTCAGAGGTTAAAACAAAACCACATTAAGGCAGAATTACATTCTGAAAAATTGCATTGAGGCTCCCACCACATTCGTAGAACACAATTATATCACATCACACCATGTTTTCATACAAATGAGACTATGAAGGGGGAAGATGAGAGGTGTCCACTGTGGGGATCATCCAAGCATTCGACAAAATTCTATTTGGGATTCTGCTATCCTTCGACTCGGTGGCTCTTTACTGTCAAACATGTAGTCCATACTGTGATAGCTCTTTGTACTCCAACCTACCCAGACCATACGTGCTGCACGGAGAACCACATCTCTGCGTTGGTATGGCAACAACACATGTGCAGGAACAAGGCTACAGTATATGCCTGCACAAGACCCACACAACCTCAATTCACGCTCATATCATGATTTCCTTTTGCTCAGCTGTGACCTGATTGCACTACACTCGACAGATCTGTCACATTTCTCCTTATGTTACTCTATCCTAATTTTTTTTTTTAAAAACCAAGAGCATCGAAAAAAATAGAGCTTGAAGCAGGATGCATGTGTTAAAGTCAGCTGTATGACTTATTCAGGTTTGTGTGTATGTATCTTGGGAACACAGGCAGACACAGACGTACACACCATTATCTTGTATTTAATCAATCAATCAATACATGTATTCATTTGATTTTGGTAAAGAAGATTTGGGAATTGCGACGTTGCTCCATAAAAAAACGTGAATGAATTGAGCGCCGCTCAGCGCATCACATGTACGAGTAGTGAAGAACCTCCTTCATCTTACGTGACTGTTTACTGGAACAATGTCCTTGAAGCTACATGCAGGGCTTTGGCGTATCGTGTTAATTTTGCAATTCATTCTGAAATTGGGTGTGCTCGAGCAATGCCTGGAAAAAACGCCTCATCAGTAGGGCTGTTAACTGGAGGTAAATTTGGTCCTCAAGCTGTTGTAAAGGCGCTCCATCTTACTTGTCTGTCAGTGTTAATTGAGTGGTCCTCCACCACTGCGTCAGGTCTGCACAGCCCCAACTGACTCACTTCCATCCGACTTTTTACAAGGATTCGGTCGACTCATATCTGTTCTCGCTGATATAGAATTTTAGTGAAGTACAACAACTATAAGTAGTTTAAAGAATGACTCATCACAACTCGTCTGTTACCCCAAAAATAGGGAAGTCACTTGTCCCACACTTTTCAGGTAAAAACACCACCTCCTACCTGCAAGAGCTAGAGTCAGTATCCGGGTGGTTGATGTTCTCCTCGGCTCTGGCCGCCGCCGCCTCCCCGTCTACGCCTACACGAGCGGAGGTCTCCAGTCTTTCGACTCCCAGCTGCCGCACCGGGGCCTCGCCGGAGGGCTCCATGTTCGATACCGGGCGAGAACGGCGACGTGGCGGCGGAGAAGCCCACGCCGCGGGGGAGCTACTGCACTCCGGCTGGCTCGCTGAGCGAGAGCAGGAGTTCCCAGTCGCTCCAGCTCCACCTGAGCCGCTCCGACTCCCCGACGAATCAACAAACTTTCTGCTGTTGCAAAGGTTCGACCCGGCGCTGCCGCTCGTCACTAGCCCGCCGTGGCTACTACCGACGCCGTCTGAAGTCGAGCTTCCCCCGCTAAATGCAGAAGGTCCCTCTGGGGAGGAGGAGTGGCCGCCCGATCTCCTCCCGGCCAAGTAGTCTCTTAGCGGCGGAGAATGAGGCGGAGGCACCGTAGGCTGACCGAACCACCTCCATCGGATCCTGAGGATCTGCTTGACATCGAACTCCTTCCGCGAGGAAGAGTTCGAGCTGCCACCGGACATAGCAGCCAGGGCGCAAGGCGGAGGAAATGGCGAGAGGCGCGCCTGCCACTTTGCCGTTTCACAGCTGAGCTCAGAGGCTCGCTCTCCTCGCTAACGTTAAATGCTCCTGGACTGACGAACACCAAGACCAGCAGAGAGAGAGAGAGAGAGAGAGAGAGAGAGAGAGAGAGAGAGAGAGAGAGAGAGAGAGAAATAGCCGGGGGGGGAGTGAGGGGGGGCTCGACAGAGGGGGTGGCAAGAATCTT
>NW_017805497.1:332093-370648 GCF_001891065.2 Hippocampus comes | reverse complement strand
GAGAGAGAGAGAGAGAGAGAGAGAGAGAGAGAGAGAGAGAGAGAGAGAGAGAGAGAGAGAGAAATAGCCGGGGGAGGAGTGAGGGGGGGCTCGACAGAGTCGGTGCCAAGAATCTCATGCACAAACCCACAAACATTTGCTTCGGTGCAAATGAATGACGTCTTTGATTTTAATACTTCTCAACACTCTCTTCAAGCAGTGTTTTCGATCACCTTGATTGAGGCAAGGCACACGCAGTACCCTCCGTAATTATTGGCACCCGAGGTTAAGAGGTGTTAAAAGCTTTAATACAGAAGCATAAGCTCATACTGAAAACTGTAGCGGAGGTTCACCAGACCCAGAATCAAGCTCTCCACATGGCCCTGTCAGTCCCCAGACCTCAACCCCGTTGAAAATCTGCGAAGCGAGCTGAAGAGGAGAGTGCCGCCGAGAGGACCCAGGTCGCTGGATGATTTAGAGACATTGTGCAAAGAAGAATGGTCGAAGATCACGCTTTATGTATTCTCGCATCTTGTGAAACAATCTAGAAGATTGGGTGGCAAAGGGGGGTCGTACAAATTATTAACATCGTGGGGTGCTAATAATTGTGGCACACATGATTTGATGTAAAATAAATATTTCTTAGAGTGGGAATTTATTCATCACTGAATAAATGGACTTGAATTAAAGATTGTATTTTTGGGGGGGGGGGGTTGGTCCTATATTATTTAAGAAAGTAAAATATTAGAAGCTAAAGAACACATCTTAAGCAGGGGTGCCACTAATAGCATCATGTTAACAGCCTCACAGTAAATGCAGGAGTGTGTGACCTATAATGAGTACTTTGGACACTGAATGGGTCTGTCTCGGTGAAGCGGGAGCTAAAACAGATTGTTAAACTAATTACCTAATTTGCAGTGTCCAAAAGCAAGAAATTATAGCTCCAACTGGTGAAATTGAGTTTCCTCTCGGGGGGAAGCCTTCCCAAATAGTGTGAGATTGAGCTCAGAGTATGTGACGCTCCTCCTTTACGCCTCAGCGACTCTCTATTGGCTCTTGAGGTACAAAGTGCTGCATTACAAAAGAGGCTTGCATGATTTTCAAAGACACGCACCACAAAAGCCGCGTCCTCTAAAAATGAAATGAGTTTGTCCTTGCATAGTACGTACACTGTACCCACCTCCTCTCTCCTTCACAAACCATTGCTCGACACCACCCATTACATCAGTGGGAATGGGCCCTGTGGGAAACCATCTCTTCCAGCTGCCCGAGGCATTCAGCAGAGCAGCCAGGCGGAACGCTCGCTTTCTGCCAGGACCACAGGATGACCACAGGATGTATGGTACAGTTCTGGATGCACTTTCATCAATAGGAAGGAAGTGACCCACTTGAGCAAAATCAATAAGTCAAACAGCTATTATGACTTTTTGAATTACTTTGATGTTTACTTCATAAATTGGTCCTGTAAACAAACAGCCAGATTCATATCTTTTTTTCTTCTCTGGTCAATAACTGAGCAAATAATCTGAAATTTAGCCTGCTTTTTCAGTAAGTCTCCGAAAAAGTTTCAGTTTTCAGGGTATACTGATGGAGGACTATTCCACACCTCAATCTGGTCAATATTTATGTAAGTAGATAAATATGTGCTCACACAAGTCCCTTGCAGCAAAGAGACAACTGTCTCAATCAGCACAGGGGGTGGGCTAGACTAAGTGTTGGTATTTTTGCAAAGCCATGCAAGCAGGTCCAGCAAGGCGGATTAAAAAGAAGGTGTTTTGCACCATTGATGACGTGAACACAGCTGACAGAATCTGTCTGCCCGTGCCTCGAAGTTCACTACAATCGTGTTACATGACCTGTGCCAGTAGTTAGACATGGTTTGAACAGTAAAGTTTAGTCTACTTTCAGCCAACAAATTCTCAGGTGCGCCGGGCGCATGTCAAAGAAAACGCTGTGAGTAGGTCAAAATGCCCAGCATGGCACAGAGAGATGAACCAAATTTCAAAACAAGTGCATTGAGGCTTGCGTCAGCACGAAAATTTTATGCTTGAGCGCAGCTGCGATGTGTAAGAATAGAGGCCATACTGTTAAAATGCTTGTTGTCATTTCAGTTTACCAGATTTTTTTTGGGGGGGGCGGGGCTAAATCAGTACATAGTGACACAATTGTGCTTGGGCATGAGTCACCTCTCCCCTACCACTGTCGTCCTTTCAATTCCCATGTGTTATGTAGGCTAATTTGTGTTCTTCAGGCTACCGTAATACGCTCTGACGCATTATTGTGGGTATATAACGAGATGGAAGAATGTGCTGAAATGTCTGTCATGTAGTGTGAGCCACAGGCTGGATACCGCGTGCCGCCGTGTTTAATCATCTTGTGTGGAGACATCTCTGTGTGGAAAAGGAAGGAGCGAACCATGCGTGACTGAAACAAATCAGGATACGCCAGAATTTCCGCATGCGCCATCTAAAATAGAGCCCCCACCCTCCTGCAAAAAAAAAAAAAATGGCCCCCAGGGTTTATGACACAACAACTTTGACTAATGCAATGTTTCACCAAATTTGATTTAGTTTGCTTCATCTTGGTATGGTCTATATTGGTGATTGATGAACATGTTTTGCTCTATTACGAGAACGTTTCCGGAACAGCTTCATCCGCTGAACTGTCAATCTGTTGGCACAATTTACATGTAATGTTTTGTTCCCATTCCCTTTCTAAAAATAGCCATTTAACAGCCGGCAGTACCAAAGTTTACCATTGCCCCTACTGAAAAGTGGGACATGAGAATCACATGCAAAAATATGTACTGTACCAAACTGAACAGAATGGGTTGGTAGAAAACTTTTTAGTGGGGCTAATGTACGTATTTTCTTTCCTTTGTTATACAGCACTTTGACTCTGTACTTGCAAGTGGAAAGACAAACACATCACCTTCTGCGCTTGCATATTCTACCAGTAAACAGATGCATCCGGGGTCGCATTTGGCAACGTTTCCTGCTCCTGTCAAAACCTGACAAAAGAGCTGTAATGTATTCATAGCCACTCGCGCCCCGAGGAAGGAAAGCACATCTCAGTCAGTCGTTTGCTGTTGCAGATTAAAAGCAACGGTGTGAGGAGGTTATATGGAAACCTTTGCTTTATGGATGCATTTTCTTTCTAGCACACAGTTTTTTTTTTCTCCTTAAGAGTCCTAGTGCTTGTCAGAGGTAAACACTGGTCCCATGGTTACCTAAACTATTGGTCTCTTGGCTGTATTGTACAATACGGTACGGAGTCCCTAAGGTGGAAAAAAAATGGCATTCCCTTGCAAAGTTTTGCGAGATAACGCTTTTTTTTTTTTGTAAGGGAACACTTTTTTTTAATGCACGTTTATGTACTTCTGGGTCATCTTCCGGGTAAATGAAAGCAACAAAGATGGATTGTTTTCACCAGGGTGCAATTAAGTTTATTTCGACTTTTATTTTGAAATTGGCTTGAAAGCTGTGCACTGCAGTAACCGTTGCCCCTGAAAGGGTTAAGGGCTCAGTCGTATTGTGCTCTCATCAAGACTTCACAACTGGGCTTATGAACAGTGTGTGCACTCCATGCACACATCCAGGAACGTGACACAGCGAAACCCCATTCACACATTTCACACTTGATAATCATTGCGCTTATGTGCAGTCAAGCAACACACTTAATTCGCATAGAACGGCAAAGAGCACACACATCGTAAATGATGCTTTTCATCCATCATTGTTCTTCCCACCCCCACTCTTTCTGTCCTTTTTCCAATACTCCTTTTTTCCTCCCAGGAAACAATACTTCCCAATCTCAATCCAACATTCCATTTCCCGTCCGCTAGACCAGTTTATTATGCTGTGACACAAAATATTGTGCTGCCAATGATGGTCTGTGTATACCACAGTGTGATTCCTTCAGGCGTGGACCCGCAAAGAGAACCAAGCCGTTTTTCCAGACCAACCACCTTATGCCGCTTACACACGCAAACAACTGTGTGCATATAAAATGTGTATGACTGTATGCCATAATGCCGGTCCAGGGTCTAGAATAGTTTCCGCCCAAAGCAAGCTGAAGTATGGTCCAGCTCCTGTGAGGATTTATTTTTTTTAATTAAATATACCAGTGTGCAACCAGACTATTTGTGTCGCTGTTCACATGTACAGTTACGTAGATTGTACTGAATTGTAGACACTCTTCCAATGGTCAACTATTGCACAAATGCATTGGAAAAAATATTGCGATAATTTACTGTTAAATTACTTGATGACGTGAGTCCCGCCCTTATCAAATACTTAACCGCGAGGTGCAAATAAATCGTACATGTTCTCCCAGCCTACTTATATTGTGTGATTGCACAGCATGCCAATCGGTATGCAGACAGGTCCGCACCTGGAGACTTTTGCTCTGACGAGCGAAGCAAATCATCATCCATTCAAATTGACGGCCACAGATGGAGGCGTGTGCATGCGCGAATTACAATTACGCCGATCTGGTGGCACGCCAATAAACAGCAAATGACAAGCACACGCAACCCAAAGACTTGGCGAGGTTTGAGTCTGCGTGTGCGCCATTGAAATAAAGCACAGATCGCCTCCGCTTGATCGTTAACTTCCAGAACATCGGTCAATGGAGAAAGAACACAGATCAAGGGCAGCATCATCAGCGGTCCGTGCGCGTGTGTGTGTCCGTGCTACACTTCATCTGCATGCAGGGAGTGCGTTTTAGCTTTGGATTGTTAAGAATGAGCAGTGCCAATATATACATGTATAGCTCATAAGTGTCTCAGTGTGATGATCAGTGGAACAGCACGTCCATCTCTGCACTGTCTCCGTTCTTTTCATAAAACAGGTAAATAAACCTGCAAAGGTTTTATATCACACACTGAAAAATGCTTCACATTGGCTACATCTTTCGATCACCGCCTCCAGGGACCTCATCTATCCTTTCAATAATTTGTCCTTCCCATTGTTCCTTATTAGCTCATTTATTTCCAAATGTACAGACAGAGTTTTTGACAGAGAAACGCCTGTGAGAGGATCATTGAAAATAAACGTGAACGGCGGGAGGGTTAGAACAAAGTAGACAGGGTTAGAACAAAGTAGACGTGTCTGAGTTCACTCCCATGTTTTATTCAAGAAAAGTGTCGCGAATGTGTAGTTATATGTCGCTTGCACGCATCTCAGGCTAAGGCATTCTTGGAGGTCATTTTTTTTTTGACCGCAGCCATCTTGGGAGGTTACACACGCTACACGCTTTTATATCACGCAGATTTGAGAGGTAAACAAACCCTCACGAAGTAATTGGTGCGCACATAAGGCCAAACTATGCACTCACAGAAGACGTTACTCAGCCACTTCGCTTGCCTTGTTTTCGACATTTCTTCCTTCTCTCGGCCCTGGTGCATAATTATCTTCGGAATACGAAAGAAACATTGATCTTTTCCTCTCTTGGCATTCTTATAACAGCCAACGACACAGCAAGAGCATCTGTTAAGAGCAACCGAGAAGCGTGCTATGCAATTAAATGCAAACAAGTCAAATGCTATCCACTCAAGACGGTGAACAAGAAAAAAAACCCAAAACAAAGCTTTAGCGACTTCACGTGAACGCGACCTATAGGCAGTATGCAGAGACTGTGGCTGTAAAACGGTTTGCGGAGAACACTTTGGATTTTACGTTCAAGCTGAGAAAACGTTATCATCGAATTTTAACCTTCGAAACACGACCAAATTGAGAGGGGGGGTGGGGAATACAGTGTCAAACACCATCTGTTCAAAGAAACTCGTGGACAACCCATTTGTTTAACAAAACTGAGGAAACAATAGAATAACTGAGATCCAGCATATATTTACATTTTTTAAAATAAACAATTGTTTACTTCCATTAAATTCAGTGAAAGACGCATGACTCCATGTTAGACGGGTCGAAGGACATGGCACTCATTTTTTTAAAGTTTTTTTCAAGTTCAGAAAAAAAGTCTCTATCTCTCACACACACACACACACACACGCACGCACACACACACACACACACACACACACACACACACACACAAAGCTTCACTTTTTTTCTTTCATAAATACAAGGCTTTGCGGACTTTACTGTTATGAGAGGGGATGATTTATTTATTGCTGTAAAACACGGAGTGAACTGTCTTTCTCACACACACACACACACACACACACACACACACACACACACACACCAACACACACACACACACACACACACACACACAATAGGCTCACTTGCTGTAGTCCCCGAATGGCCCTATGAGGGAAAACAAGAGAAGAAAAAGTTGGGAATGCCAGCAGAGAATGCAAACTGCCAAATTGAACCGCATCTGTTGTTTCCATGCATCTGTTCACCCCTCGACTGTCAACAATTCTTCCTAGCGGCCTCAGGAAACAGAAAATGAAAACCATATAACACCAAGTTCAAAAAAATGTCATCCACTTATCAAGTAACACACCACCCAAAGTAAGTCATGAATCGTTTCATTATTTTGGATAAATCAGGACAGTACACTATTGTTAGTTGAGAATGCGTATTTAGCACATCGTAGAACTGGGACAATCTGGCATTGCTGCTTTTCTCATGTCGTAGATACACACTCCCCTTTACCGCTATCACATTTTTTTTTTTTTTTGCATGCTTCATGTTGATTTACTGGAAGTCTTTTCAAACAAACTATACGTCATTGTCGCAGTGCTTTGTCATTGGCCAATGTCAGCCATCTCTTCGGGGCCTCCTTCGGCTGGGGCTTGTTTGCTTGCCCCGCTGCGGCATCTCTGAGCACACTGTTAATGAAAAGATGTGAGCTGGCATCTCTTTTAACGACTAGGAAGAGGTAATACAAGGCGAATGGTTTACAAATATTTAAGCCAAGGCTCGGTTGTAGTGTACTTTTTGCTCTGCAAGAAACACATTTTACATAAATTGCACAAACAATCTGTAATCCCCCTTTGTAGCGTGTGTGTGTGTGTATGCGTGCTTCCAGGCACTTGTGAGCAGGTCTTTTCGAATAGCTGAGGCATCAGGTTTGCAGCTGCGTGCATACAAGAGGACAGAACACACATCATGAATTATTGATGCAAATGAAAACAACTCAATTTTTTTTTTCCCCCTTCTGTGCCAGTAATTCTCTCGCCTCTTGTCGTTAGCCCAGGCAGCCATCTGGCACCTGTGCGGCTCTCCCATGACTGTGACGCTCAACTGGTGCCCAGTTTGGAATACAGCGTACATGCAGCCACTTCGGTGTGCCAAGGTTATGCGCTCGCACATGCACAGATGCACGGACAGATGTGGACACTCACGCGCATGCATGCACACAGTTTGCAAAGAGATTACAGTAGATTTCATCAGCCTTTCTTTTTCCACTGGTTCTCATCTCTTCTCTCAATTTCCCTATCTGAAAAAAAAAACAACTATGGTATCTGTGTCTTTTCCCTGCCTTTTCCCCCTCATATTACTGCAGTGCCCTCTTTTCTTGTTCCCTCTCTCCGTAAATGGAGCAAGAGAGGAGAGGAAATGAGGAAATGGAAAACACGAGATTGAGCAGCTGAGCAAGAGATGGAAGATGGAGGGAGCATTTACAGCCAAATAAAGAGCAAGCCTTAATAATTTAATCTGCTCCGAAGCCGCAAACCAATCACAGACAGCCCATCGCTCCCATGGAAAAAGGAGAAAGCGAAGGGGGCCGCCGCCGACAGCCCCTCCATACCGTGATAAATTATTTGAGGTCAAACGCTGGTCTAAAGACTCTGTCCCCAGTCAAATGTCAAACCCGCAGAGGGCGGCTCAAACAATAGAGGGGAAATGAACATTGTGCGGTACCGAGAAGTGAAGCGTTTCCATATTCGACAACAGCGGAGCCGACAAAGTCAAACACAATCTGCTGATTCATGCTGACATTCTTCCACAAATCTTTTCCCCCCCACAACAAAAATGTCAACTCATTTGTTCCAGACTCAGAATGTCACTAAAACCTTGGCAACCGAACATTCTTACTCACTCATCTTGACAGCAACAATTTTTGGAAAAACGCTCATGCTTGCATAGCTTGTGACACTTTCATCTACGTTATTTAGTACTTTGGCATCCGCCTGTCAAAAGACATTTTGTGTATCCAATATGAATTTTATATTAATACAGTACAGTGAAACTCCTCTACAACGGAACCTACATGGGCGAAAATGCCCCCTAGTGCGAAAAAATGTTCATGCATGAAAGCCATTCCCACTTTACTGCCCCCCCATAACAAAAAGTCCCCCTGTTCTGTTCTACGAAATCTTTTTCTCTGCTCTTGCCTCGCAACGAGATTCACTGCAACGAAAACAAGACTCCCACAAAAGTCTAATCCAACCTCAGCATGCCACAGCGACCTCTACTGCTTCGTTCGGAAATGGCAACAGCAACCACCACACTGGTTTATACATGCGCAGTAGTACAGGAAGTATTTGTTTCAGACGTAGCACGAACGTTGCATTGCTAAAATGGCGACAAAACGGACCTTTGCATACCAAGGAGTTAAGAAAAGAAAAGCTTTAACGCTTGAAGACAGGATAAAGGTAATAAAAATGAAAGATGGAGGAAGCAAAATAAAAGACATTAGGGGTGTTCACACGGCAACATTTGCTCCGGTGTTACGCCGGCGCTGCGCCATTATGCAAGAAATTGATGCAAGTGAAAGTAAATGCTGATCGTAAATTTCGCAATTTCTTTCCCTTTTTTTCTTTCTACGCTGACCATATGAAGTGTCAAATAAGTGTATGTTCATACTTATGCACTATTGGAATAAAAATAAAAAGTACATATATACGTTTTTGTGTGTGTTCGTGTTTACGTCTGAGATAAAATTTGCTACAGTGAAAAGTCCCCTGTTGTGAAAAATTTCTTGCTGTAAACATGATTTCGTTGCTGAGGAGTTTCACTGTATTTATCTGAATTCATTCTATTGTTGTATCTCATTACACTTCAGCAGCCAGAGCCTTCCTATGTCCCGGTGTGGGGTCATTTCTTGTTCTATGGTTATCATCACACATTTGCTGTTGCAGTCAGTGGTACCATTTTGTGACGGATGCTGCAGCTCTTGTGAATCCGTCTCATATGCACGACCCGGCAAAAGGAGCCCACAAATCAATTTTACGTATTGTGTGGATGCGGCAGTCTAACTGGTTGGGTTACATACACAAGCTCGTCTATTGTTTGACCCGAGGAAGGTCACCTGAACCATGAATGAAAGACAGAAAGAGAGAGCAAGGCATACTGCAATACGGATGCAAGTAGAGGATGAGGTTAAATTGGACCAATAAAATACGCTTAGGACATGCTGTGTCACTTTTTTTTTAATGATGCGATTGTCATGGAAGTGTGCCGTCATAGGGAAAAAGGTGATGTCGATCGTATGAGCCTTTGACTGACAGGGGCCGAAGAAAATAATATTTTGTTGTGGCATTGAAATGGCAAAGCTAGCCAATTTTATATATATATATATATATTTTTTCGAATCAAGTCTTCATATTTCAAGAAAATCGTTCTTTTGTAGAAAAGCCTACCCACACAGCACGATCTGATAATATAGTTAGATATGAGTTCATTATTATACTTCAGCTTGGTGATCAAACATTCCCAACATAAAAAAGGCGATTTTAACATATGCACTTCTTTCTCTGGAATGATGCAATTTCTGTCACGGGCAGTTAAAAAAAGAAATGACTGGCGGCGTAATTCCACACTCAGTGGGTGGGGGGCAGCCACTCCAGAGACCGCCATCTTTGGATACAAACAAGTCTGTCTTTCATGTCACCTTGTTGGCATCGTCGTGAGGACATCAAAATCATGACTTCAAAAGGTCATAAATTGCTGACATTCAATGAAAAAGCATAGCAAACTTAAATCAAATTGAACTTTGGAATGCACATACGTGCTAAAAAGTGAGTGGGAAAGTCACGGGCGGTTTGTTTTATGGCGCTTACAATAAAATAAATAAATAATAATAATAATAATAATAATAATAATAATAACAATAACAACAATCACTGGTCTCAAGCAGGTTTCATGACATGAGTGTAAAATGGGCAATATGGCTTCCAATCACCAAATGGCAGTTTGAGGCTAAGTGCAGGATAAAAGAAACAGATAAAACATGTTGAGACTACAAATGAGCACGTTGTTAGCGTTTAGCCAGAAAGAGTGACTCAGCATTAATCAGCACTTCGTGGGATAATGATTCAAGTGGGGGTCAATTCAAGGACATCAGCACACTACTCGGCGAGCTTTTAGCTTCCACATCTTTTACTGGCTGAGTGAAAGTATGAATTCAATCAACAGGAGAGAGAGCTGATGGAATTCGGTTCACAGACGATAAACTTGCTTGCTCTGTATCATATAGTAGTTCTCATAAACCTACCGGCCCGACAAGCTTGTTTTTCCAGCAAGAACATGAATAACATTATCCAGAAATAAAAATCTGTGAAAAGACCCATTTTATTGTCACTGATGAGCCTGTGATAAAAATACGTTGTCTCGACACATCACAGCAGTTATAGGGCATAAAAATGCTGTGCTCATCTTTCAACGTGCTTTAACAGTACCTCTTGAAAGGCTCTAAATATAGCACTTGCGCATACGCGCTCACACACGCACAAACACACATACGCTCATACTTTCTGTGATGACAGCCATTACAGATTGCTGTCATTATGTTTAACTTATTGTGTTTAAAAAAAAAAAATCAGAATTTTCCAAAAAGACTTTTTTATATACGCTCTCTTTCTCTCTTCCCCATCCGTCCATCGCAATATAAAAAGTCTACACACCCGTGTTTAAATTTTTTATGATATTAAAATACTGTCTGTAACCATTTAAAGTGCCTCTGATTCACCCCAAACCAATTTCACATCTTCGAGGAGGCTTTTCATGACATTATTTTACTTTGCGGCAGAAGCCTAAAAGGTCTTGTGCGAACCTTGACTGCTATTTGGAACTGTTCATAATTCTCTCACTCTTGACTAAGGTCCCAGTTCCAGCTCAGGAAAAAAAAAAAGCAGCCACGGAGAACACTTCACTGTCGAGGTTCCTTTGGTGATGAGCCAAAAAGGTCATCCTTGGTTTTATCACACCTGAACATATTTTACCACATGCATTTGAACAATTTTAACTGTGTTTTTGCAAAATGTATCTAAAAACAAAATCCATCTATCCATCTATTCGTTCGTCCCTCCGACTGTCTTATTATTGGGTCATCAGCTATTTGTCATGTATCGTTGGGTTTGCTGGTTTGTGCTTTGATTGTGTTAAATATCCCATTTTATTGCAGGTTTGGCATGCAAAAATGCATTTTCCCAAGAGGCCTGTAAAATTTGCTGACGCAAGGCGAGACCAATAAAGCCCCCTTTTAAGTGTAAATGTTTATGTCGAGTCATAAAAACGCAACTAGATATTCTCGAGTACCTTGATGAGCATGAGTATTTTCACATAGTCAATTTATGGAGTGAAGGCACTTTTCTTCGATTGCACTGAGAGTTGGTTCAGTGAGATGCACTTGGAGCTCATTGATTTTTCGCAATGTTAAAACGTTTTTTATTGACGTGGCATTTTCACCCTCTGCATAAAAGGTTAGAGGAGAGAGCCAGAAAGGGATACAAAAGGAAATGCAGCTCTCTCATAAGAAACTCTCGTCAGCAAAGAAGTGACCTTGAAAACCCTTAGTGGACAATAAAAGAGGACCCTGGATATCTCTCTGCAAACAGACAGAAAGTCACCCGAGATGATTATAAGATGGAGGAGTGCAACCTTTTTCACCTGTGAAAAGCAGCCCACCTCTATGAAGAACCCTGTCATTTCGACGTCATGATTCATGAAGGATTAGAGGCAACTGCCTTCGTGCTTGCACAGCACTAAATCATCGTGCTCTCCTTCCTCCCCCCTCCTCCTCCTTTTCTTTCCTCATAGAAAAGCATGCTTTCATTTCCTGATATTTCTCCCCGATTATTCATCTCTATTGTTTCTTAAAAGCATTGTGTGCGTGTGTGTGTGTGTGAGAGAGAGAGAGAGAAAGAGAGAGAGTGTTTCCGTTATTTTTTTTTTTAGAAATGAATGTTGCTATATGATGATCATTTCCAACTGCAAAAGCGACACAGTGACCAACTTTTTAACTGTGACAATGTGAACTAAAATAAATCAATTTATAAATCCTATCTGATAAAAAGAAGTGTAGCGAATTCATTGGAAACTGCGGCCGTCCATTTTGTCCACACGTTTGAAGCAAATATATTGTATTTTCACAGCGTAGTTATGTGTAGCATGTAAGAAAGTCATTGTTTTTGTTTTCAAGTCATAATAGCGGCATTGCTTCTTTGAGATTTAACAGTTGACCAAGGACTGCTTTCACCACATTAAGCAGATACGCCTCCAGCGTTTGAGAGAAAGACAAAGGATTCTTTTTATCTATTTATTATGATTTTGAAGCCTCATTTTAAGTATATACGGTAGGTTTTTAAACAACATGGTGGAGTGTCAAATTGAGAAGATGGATTGTTGACTGTCACTTCCTAGGTTTCGTTTCGACGAAGAAACCAAAATGGAACAATAACGGTCTGATCAAGTTTGCACAACTGAGGAAAACCTGATGGCATTAGCGACAACACCAGGAGGTCACAATATTGAAATTTGCAAAACACTAAGTGCATTTCTTAAAACAATCTGCACAAATAGCAAAACATCATGGTTGCTGCGGAAATACCATTTCTCCAATTCCTTTGTACATCAAAAGTAAATATTTGTGTCACTGAACGTCAGCGACGCCACGTCGGTGTGCCGATGTGTACGCAGAAAGAAATTCAAATTAGTTCTTCTTGTTGTCAATAGAGCCTAACGGTGTACTTTGAATGGATGCTCTGAAGTAAAGTGCCGCTTACGGTAAGTTTTGATGATAAATTAAAAGTTACACCCTCACGGACTTCATTTCATTTTTTACTGTTTGCGTGGTAATTTGTTGACAACCATTTCGTTGAGATACAGAAAGAAAAAGAGCACTGCCAAGCACACAGAAAGAAATTAAAACTAAAAAAAAAAAAAGTTGACGTGGACATGGGACTATGCCCTTTGGGAAAAAAAACTGTATGTGCAACACTGTCGAAATTACACTGCAGTGTTCCTGCTTCTTTTGGGCCACTGATTCTCATCCACATCACAACAATTATCTTCACTGGCTATCTTAGAAAACCGGCTCATTGCTTGCTGATCAAATGCTTCACACATTTCCCTCGGTTAGAAAGTCAAACTTTGCCTCAGGAAAAAAAAAAAGTTTGAAGCGAATGCGGAGAAATATGCTTGACATATTATGACCACCTGTTCAACCGTTTTACATGTCAAAACTTGAACTCATGCCAAGAAAATTCAGCAGAGATTCATCCTAATACATTTCGTATTACCAACGCAACCGGGAAAAAAAAACTCTAATATTGTCTGATGTGACTTAATTTGTTTTGGCAAGTCTGTAGATCCACTCCGGACAGTTCCGTTAACACCAACAGTAGACACGAAACCCAACACAACCATTACAATGCGATTGTTTACATCGTCTATGGGTGCATGCCATAGCTCCCAGCATATACAATACATCGCAGCCTCTCTCAACGCTTGCTCAGACACATGACATTTCGACTCACATTGTGCCAGTAGGTCCCTTTGTCATCCTCTGTGTGAACACGACAGGAAGTACGAGCGGAAGAGAAGCGTTGAGCAGCGGCGTGCCGACGGCCCCGTTGCTTCATCGCCCACCTCGGCCTCGGTCCTGAGGTCTTCCTTTGGAGGCTTGGCCTGCGGCAAAAAGATGAACGAAGAGGGCGGGACGTTTTGAAACAGAAAGAGGGGAGGCAGGCGGCACAGGTTAAAAGTCATACTCGAGAGCATGCGTGCGCTCGTGTGCGTGTACGTGCGAACATGACAAGGTCAATCGTGACGAAGCTTCTCGTCCTCGTGGTCTTCATCTTCATCATCTGCCTCCCAGATTTTTTCGCTTCATACGGAGGTGAGGGTTTTATGAAATGTGTGTGCACGTGTTTGTGTTCATTCCTTTTTCTGCCAGAAGTCCTTCTTAGTTGGTCAAAACCAACAAACCTGAAAAATGTACTTTCATTCCACATTTGGCCTGGGTAGGAGTAATTTAGGGCTTTATGTGTTATATTTTAATGCAGTGGACGGAGCTCCACGCCACCACTATTGTCCTCGTAGATGACTTCCGCAATGTATAACTGTGAAAACGCAATTTCCTCTCTTGGCTCCGAGCCACGTGCTCACACTCAGACGTTTCCTCACGTCTTCTTTTGTCATGTCAGACATGTTTGATATTCAATTTTACCCTTGTCTGATTTGTTTACCTACAAGGTTCTTTTTCTCCACTTCTTGCATATTCAAATAATATCTGCATTGTCCACTCTCTCCTTTCAGTGTCCAAAGTCAGCCTTGTCTGTTTGCCGTGTGAACGGGACAAGCGAGCGAGGAAGAGGGAGAACTGGCGTGGGAGTGCAGAGGCCGAGGTGAGAAGAAAAACGTCATGTGACCCGCCTCTCATCCCAGGAGGGGAGCGATGGCGTGAGACGTGTGATGAGAGAGAAGGTGACAGCAGCCCTACGACAAAGGATGCGAGGAGCGAAGACCCACACCTAAGATGGTACATGTGTGAAACACAAGGGAGTGCGACGGAATTGCAGAGTAACAACTCCTATTCAGGTACAAGTAAAGATACGATTGGCTGCAGTTTGAAAACGATCCTTAAAATACCCTCTCTCGACACAAGATAAGGGGTACGAGTAAACTTGAATTGCCTTTCTCCTGTTTAATACAGTGTTGCCACAGCTCAGTGACCTGGAGGTGTCAGTGAAGTTTGAACTTGGAGATGCTAACTTCCTGAAGCTCACCTTATATGGCCACAGTAATTCCAGCTCCCTGCATCTTCAACCAGCTGACGAGGAGACGGATGATGATGGAGGTCACAGTGCGGCATCTTATTGCTGTGGGCCAGTCCATCCCACTTTGGAGACAATCAATCACATCGTTTGTCTGCTGAGACTCTCAAACGACACCCTCTCTTCTGTCGCAGAAAATAAGAAGTTTCAAAAGACACAAGAAGGTTTCCGTGGGGAATTTATGACTAGCGTGTACCGTCACTACACATTCGCTACTGTACAACTTTGCTGTAATCGTGCTCAGTTTTGAGATTGAAAGCCTACAGAAGTTCTGGTTATTGGCAATATCGTCACGGCAGAATTGTTGATATAGCGCTTGTGCAAAGGGTACCTAATGTTGAGTCTGTTGTCCTTGAGATTGAGTTATTGTGTCTGCGATCTCTGTCCCAGATGAGTGGGGTGCTGTGTTCAGGATCCTCTGGCTGGTTCTCTTGTGTGCGGTATTGCTGACTTTGACCTCAGCTTTCCTCAGACGAATGAAGCGCAGCGGACGCTGTTGCAGTAAGACACGCGATCATACTTTCACTTCATTGCGCACGGCGTATCCAAAGTGGCAAATGTATTCAAATTTACCTGCACATGTTTTCTGTCCATCAGGGAAAGTACATCTTCTTGATTATGGCTTCCATGGGCAGCAGTTGACAGGTAAATGAATGAGTAGCTAGCTAGCTATGATATCTATCTATCTATCTATCCTATGGGTAATGCTGAATGTTTTGAATTTTTTATTTTTAGTAAAGTGCACATAAGGCACTAAAAACATCGTTGATTGTTCACAATTTATGTATTTACTTTACTAGTTTATTCCCTGAACTAGTGTGAACTGCATTAAAAAGGGCAGAGTGTGTGACAGGGGGTCAGCAAAATTACGGTTTTAAACTCGGGTTAGGGTTTTAGATTTGGGGGTCAAACTAGGGCTGAGGTTTCAAAGTGGAGTTTTAAACGAGGTTAATGTTTCAAAGTAGGGTTTCAATTGGTGTTTATGGGTTCAAATAAGGGTTTGAAAGTTTGTGTTACGGTTTCAAACTATACGAGAGTTGGGGTTTCAAATTAGGGTTTTAAACTTGGTTAAGGCTTTCAAAGTTGGGTTATAAATTGCAAATTTCCCCAGTGTGGGACAAATAAAGGTTATCTTATGTTATCTTATCTTAAACTGGGTTAGAAGTTGAAAGTGGGGTTCTAAACTCGGTTTAGGGTTTACATTTTTTTTCCATGTCACACTTTGTATCAAATAAGATACAAATCCGAAGTGCCTCTAGATTAGATAGAAGCAATGACAGAGATCAACATTCTAAACAGTAACTTCTGGCACATTTTTAATTAATGTGCATGCATTGAAAGTGACATGACTTTAATTATGAATTGAAACGCTTTAAGGGAGAAACCTTCATAATTACGAGCCTCGCCCAACATGGTCAGGTTAGTACGAAAAGAGAAGAAAATGTCATGGATTTTTCTTTTTCCCGGAACTGATTTTCTTTTTCCATGACAGGATTAACATCTATTGAAGAGGTCGAAGTAGCTGGTAGAAAATCATAACACACGAACATAATTCAGCACAGATGATGATAACAGTCATAAAAATACATTTGGATGGATGAATCTTACTGTTTACGATGTTCATGTCTTCATTTTTTCAGATGATGCAGAAATTGTACTGGATGGAAATGTGGACCACTGTTATGTGACTGGTAAACTGCATGGGTTTTCTCCGGGTACTCCGGTTTCCTCCTACATTCCAAAAACATGCGTGGCAGGCTGATTGAAGACTCTAAATTGTCCCTAGGTGTGAGTTTGAGCGCGCATGGTTGTTTGTCTGTGTGTGCCCTGTGATTGGCTGGAAACCGGTTCAGGGTGTCCCCGCGCCTACTGCCCGAAGGCAGCTGTGATAGGCTACAGAATGCCCTGTGACCCTTGTGAGGATAAAGCAGATCAGAAAATGGATGGATATGTCCGTGTTTAAAAATGAAGTTTGCGACCTAAGATGGATGATCTATTTCATTTGTAATCATTGACCACATGCATCTCACATGATTGTAAACAATATTTCTCTTCCAGCCAATCTTCATCACTGTCCAACAGTGACTTTCCCTCACGGAGGAGCTGAGCCGGTGATGGACAGGACACAGCTTTAGGCTCTCAAAGAAAAATGAACATGACATCATCATCATCATCATCATTCGTCCACGACTTTAATGTGAAAAAAAAAAAAAGATCTGGGATGCAAGTGAGGTTTAAAGTGACTTCATTTTCAAATGCTCATAAACATGACACTGCAAAGTATCCGGACGTAACCGATCATCTTTCCTAGACTGTATGGCTACAGAAACTCTTGTTTTTAATGGATCACTCAAAGGGTTGATGCCGCAGCGGATGGTTTAAAAGGCAACATTTGGCAGGACAGTAAAAATGTGTGGAACAACAACAACAACACAAATAAGAATAACAAAAAGTCTGAGCACATACCTGATCAGAGCATTTATTTCATAGCTACGCATGCCATTTGCATTGGATCCTGGTAGGGTGAATGTTGGGGAAATACATTTCGTTCAAGGCGATATAATTGGAGCTGTTAGATGTCAATATAAGAAAAAAATACACTAATCTTGAATACTGGCATTTTAAAAAGAGAACAATCCTCTTATGTCAGTCAAGGCAATGGAGTGCAAGTGTGCTTATACATATATTTTTTCAAATATATATTAATGTAAACACCAACGTGTTTTGGTTATGCTGTATTTTTGGGAGATTATCTTTGTATTAAGCACACTTTTAGCTCTTGTGGAATTTCTTTACCCTTTCTGTACAATATTGTGTGCGTGCGCGTGTGTGTTAGTGCTGCACATGTGCTGCTGGTTCTGTGCATGTTGTGCAGCGTTGACTCTCGATATGGGAGATCTGCAGGACAGGCAGCAGAAGTTGAAAGGCATTTTGGATGTAGTTGGTACTGTTGGAGCCCTGAGGACGACAGACCCAAGACCTCAATTAAAACCAGAGCACGCAATTTCAAAACAGAAAAATTGTGTTAGTAGGGAAGTTTTTAAGTCTTCCTACAATTGGGCAAGACAGCGCGGTCAGCAAGACTCTAGCATTGTCACTTGTTATAAAAGTTGAGGCGGAGTTGTTTTCATGCTTTTTAACTGACAGTCCTGAACGTATTTTTACACTTGTGTGACATTTCAGAACACATAATTGGATGTCTGAGGCGCACACCCTAATGTGATAATCATTGGTCATGAAAGAAAAGGCTTCAGTGTTTTAATATTAACAGTGTTGAATTTAAAGTTAAATGAACATGTGAGAGTGGAAAACTTCTGCTCTGGATTTTTTATTCATTTTGTTCCGATGGGAAGAAATGATAAAGATGACCGTATTTTCCGCACTAAAAGCATTCAATTTTCTCAAAAGCAGACGGTGCGTCTTATAAACCGATGCGCCTCATATATGGATCAGTTTTCTGATTTCTTGGACGTAGTATTTTAAATGTTCTGTAAAGCGCTTTGTTACAGCTGCAGCGGTTGTGAACGCTTGATACAAATAAAGCTGTATTGTATTGTATCCCCTTTAGCATAGCTCCATCTAGTGGATGCAGAACGCAACCCCGGCCCCTACTGTAGCTTCCATGCGCTCTATAACGCGGTGCGCCCTATATAGGAAAACGGTTTTAAAATAGGCCATTCATTGAAGGTGCGCGTTACACTCCGAAGCGCCTCATTGTGCGGAAAATACAGGCACATGGATTTAACAAAAATACAACAAATTGTTTTGTAGTCCAATGGAGAAAAACGTCAATCCATTACAGGATGCTGGTCAGTGACTGACAGTTTGAATTCCAAAAATATGTTATGGTCATATATTAGTAGAATATGGTTACACGTATTTATTCATTAAAAAATATACGGGATATCACCAATTGGCTAGAACCATTCACACAATTTCACAGGTAAGCACGAGTGTTGAACACCACGACAAACATCAAAGGTGCATGTAACCAAATATGTTTCCGGCTAACATTGTGACAACAACACTTTCTAATTCCAGGATAATGGAACACTGATTCTTAACCTATGGAGTTCGGCTCTCACCTCCAGCAGCACGCTTTCAATCAGCGGACTGAGCTCCTCAGCTTTCCTCTGACACTGACGATGAATGACAAGAGTGTGTATGAATTTACACAGAATTGGTCATCTCCTTTCAGCATACTGATTTCAAATCTTGCACACACTGGCTCGCACTTACCCCAACAAGGAGCAGCGTATCAGAGAACTTTCCGGCCAAACACTCCACCTCCTTACACATGGCGCATGTCAACCTGCCAGGAAAAATGGAGGTTGGAACAGGCCTCGCTGCAGTCACCGCATTAAACGCATATATACGCACACACTAACACACACTTACCTGGTGAGGACATGTGCCTGATCCCTTGCTGGTTTCTCCTGCTCTTGCTCTTGGCCATGTAGGATGAGTTCTGCCACCTTGTGGAGCTGCTCAATACTCCGGGCTGTCACTTCCGCCAGGCTGCCCACTGACGACATGTAGACAGCCTGCAGAACAAACACGGATGTGGACACGGACGAAATGAGATCACTGGTATTGATCATTCCATTAATGGCCCATCACAGTGACGACACCTCACCTCCACAGATTTGAATCCGTCCTCCTCCAACTTTGCTTCCTCTTCCTCCTGCTCCTCCTCCCTCTTCTCCTCCTTAGCCAATCCATCTTCCCCCTCCTCTCCCTGCTCCCCCCCAGGCTGCTCCCGCGTCTCCCTGCCAACTGTCTCCGTAGTGACAGGCCGTTCCACCTTGCTCACCCACTCGTGGGCGCTGATCCGAGCCTGGGGATGCACAATTACAAGCTGTCAAAGCTCTGCATCGTGATGTATTAGCATCACATGCATCTGCACGATTCGATTCAATTGGTCATAATATCAACAATGACGTTGCAGTTTGGGATCAACATTTATTTCCTACCATGGTGACACAATAAATGAATTGATTGACGAAAGATTGATTTTGTTTGTACTTTAGATAAGTTACCGTAGAGACTGAGCAGTCGATGAGGGTGGGCAAAATATGGCCCAGGGGCTACCTATGCCCCACTCCCTTCTTTCAACAATTTTATAGATTTTACATACCATAAGACATTTTTATATTTTATTACCTCTATCTACAAATGACATGGACCAGCTGTCTGTATTGAGATTTTAAAAATTAAAAGTGGCCCTGGAGTACAAAAGTTTCCCTTTCGCTGCTGTAGATGCCTAAAAGGCACCGTTTCTTCTGCAGCCCAAGATACAAACAGTTGTGTTGTGTACATCTTTTACCTTATTGAGTTTGTCCGGCGTAGCAGCAATATGAAGCTCAAACAGCAACTCAGTCAGAACACTCATAAACTCTTCGTCTACTTGATCAGCCTCTACAGAAATACGCACACGAACACACACAAACAGAGACACTTGAATCACTTACGGTCATCATTCGGAGCGTAACAGCATATCACGATATTGTCAAAAAAGCCTTCATAGCCACAAGAAACCCCCCCCCCCCCATAAATAGTCGAGGTTCAAACGCCGTTGTGTAACGTCATGCGTGACTTGCACTAATCTTGTGACACTTCAGCAAAACTCAAGAGACGCATCTCTCATCAATGATAGTAACCATCTTGAAAAGAATGGGTGCCATCAAAGTTGCTAATGTTGCCATTACGGTAAAAAGGGTGTGCTGCGCGTCCATTAAGAATGCTTTCCCATCTTTATGTATAGCGATGCACAGGAGAATGACAATTTGCAGAGGTGAGTAGCCAAAAATTATCCTCAAGGAACCTTACGAAAAGCAAATGGTTCTAACTTGAGTAAAATGAAGTGTCCAATCAGTACCCAAGTAGTGACTCTCGGTTTCAAAATGGTTGGTGACCCCTGGTTTACAGGCACGTAGCACACAGTAGGCTCACCTGGCAGACATTATTAACTGTATACAGTATATATAATTTGATTGCAGTGATTTTTTTTTAATTTATCAGCAATGCTGACCTCTGTTTCATTACTCAAAAACAACACAGGTTCTGCCAACTTAGGTCTTTGCCTTCAGTACTGTGTACAATTTTTTTTCCTACCTTTTGAATGAGGACAACCGAACAAACAAAGTTACAGTAAATGGATCTGAGTGGGTTGGAAATAGGTGAATAGTATACGGCATTATACCTACTCTGACAAGTACAATTTATCCCTAAAATTAACTTAGGAAAGTGAGTAAATATAGCTTGTCATTACAGTGAAGAGAACGTTTTTTTTAAATTGAAAAATAGTTAACGGCAAATGCGGCCAACTTCTTTTTACACTTGTATTACAGTAACATTTTACTATTGCTTCAAAATTGCTGATACAGTTAAGGAAGATTTTACAATAGCGAGAATATTTCCAAAAGGGAAACGATATTAAATTCAAATTGTCACCACATAAATTACCTTTCGCCTGCTCTTCATTCCCAGCCTCCTCTTCCTTTTCCTCTTCTCTCTTGATGAAGATATCCTTGATGAAAATAAGCTCCTTCTTCACCTCCTCCTGCTCTTCTTCCTCAAGGGAGGAGAGGTACTCCTGGACCTGTGGGTGACTTGGCTTTATTTCTCGATTCGCACTCTGCTGGACAAAATATTTCGTCTTTCCCTAGAACTATGGGCTGACCTTGGCCTCACTTTCGTTGGACAGGATCTCGAGAGCCTCCAGGTGGGACAAGCCCTGGTAGTCATCAAAAAGAATCCCATAATGAGCCGTCGGTGCGCTGATGGGCTGGTTGCTCAGACGTGCTCGCTCCTTCTCCTTGGCTTCCTTCAACATCTACAAAACAACAGGGACCAAGGTGGAACCATGCCGAGACGGGGCGTGATCGCGTCCTGTGAATGAGTGTGACGGAGAGCTTCATGACCATACCTGGCTCAACGAGGCGGTCTTCTGCATCAGTGTCTTGGTCTTTTTGAAACCCGGATCGCTCTCAGCCAGAACGGTCATGGTCTTCTTTCCAATGAACTCCAGTGCATCTAGGCCACCGCTGATCACAGATTTACCCTGCGGTTCCAACATGATATAAAACAGGGGCGGGGGGTTATCGACTCAGGTCAAGATACAAAATTGTGGGGACTAAAAGAGGAGTTTGCAATTTCAGAACAAATCCCTTTTTGTCATTGTGGTTAAAATTGTCAGTGTGATCTACCGGTAGTATTTTGTACATGAGGAAAAAGGTCTTTGGGAAAAACAAACAAACAAAAAAACAGCCCATTCTGGCCTCCTCTATTTTTAACAAAAAATATTACATTGGGAGTGATGAGCTTTGCTGACACCATGAGGGAATATCCACATCCCGCTAGCAACAAAAGTTTAAGTAAAAGAACTGGAGAGATCCCAAGACAAAATAAGATAAAGTATATAGGAGCTACTTTTCAGATGTGGAGTCACGGGGCCGAGAGGAGGAGATGGAGGAGCAGAAACGGCGCAGAATTGGCAACATTTCTGCTTGACAGGTAAATATTTCAACTCTTTTTGAATTGCAATTGATTGCACATACAAAGTTGATTAGTAGTAATACAGTGAAACTCCTCTACAACGAAATCATGTTTGCAGCAAGAAATTTTTCACAACAGGGGGTTTTTCACTGTAGCAAATTTGATCTTAGATGTAAGCACACACACACCCACACACACAAACGTATGTGTACACGCACACACAAACGTTTGTGTACTCTATTTTTATTCCAATAGTACATAAGTATGAGCACACACTTATTTGACACTTCATATTGTCAGTGTAGAAAGAAAAAAAGGGAAAGAAATTGCGAAATTTACGATCAGCATTCACTTTCACTTACATCAATTTCTTGGAAAATGTCTTTTATTTTGCTTGCTCCGTCTTTCATTTTGATCACTTTTACCCTCTCTTCCAGCATCAGAGCTCTTCTTGTCTTATCGCTCCTTCTCCTTGGCTTCCTTCAACATCTACAAAACAACAGGGACCAAGGTGGAACCATGCCGAGACGGGGCGTGATCGCGTCCTGTGAATGAGTGTGACGGAGAGCTTCATGACCATACCTGGCTCAGCGAGGCGGTCTTCTGCATCAGTGTCTTGGTCTTTTTGAAACCCGGATCGCTCTCAGCCAGAACGGTCATGGTCTTCTTTCCAATGAACTCCAGTGCATCTAGGCCACCGCTGATCACAGATTTACCCTGCGGTTCCAACATGATATAAAACAGGGGCGGGGGGTTATCGACTCAGGTCAAGATACAAAATTGTGGGGACTAAAAGAGGAGTTTGCAATTTTCAGAACAAATCCCTTTTTGTCATTGTGGTTAAAATTGTCAGTGTGATCTACCGGTAGTATTTTGTACATGAGGAAAAAGGTCTTTGGGAAAAACAAACAAACAAAAAAACAGCCCATTCTGGCCTCCTCTATTTTTAACAAAAAATATTACATTGGGAGTGATGAGCTTTGCTGACACCATGAGGGAATATCCACATCCCGCTAGCAACAAAAGTTTAAGTAAAAGAACTGGAGAGATCCCAAGACAAAATAAGATAAAGTATATAGGAGCTACTTTTCAGATGTGGAGTCACGGGGCCGAGAGGAGGAGATGGAGGAGCAGAAACGGCGCAGAATTGGCAACATTTCTGCTTGATAGGTAAATATTTCAACTCTTTTTGAATTGCAATTGATTGCACATACAAAGTTGATTAGTAGTAATAGTGGGAATATTTGGCAGTTTTTTTTTTTTTTAATCACTTCAATGATTACCTCAAAAACAAAACTGGATCAAATGTGGAGCCGGGGATTGTGCACAATGGCCAGAACTTCCTTGGCAGAGGTAACAACAGTAAAATATTTCGAGGCAAGTTTTTCCATGAGTAGCAGGATGATGTTTGCTCACCGTGTTCTGTACAACATTGGAGATAGCAGAGAAGACGCCCCTGTTGGAGGCCACAGCGCTGGTCGTGGTCGACTCTTCATGACCTGACAGCTGGTCGCTCTCCCCTCTTCCCTCCGGCTTCTCCTCTGTTGTGTCCTCCTCTTCCTCTCTGGCCTCCTCCCCCACGGAGGTCCTGTGGAGACGCAGAGCTTCTCCTGCCTTCACCTTGACCGACGTCAGACTGTGACCTGTTACGCGTCAAGAGAAACACATGAAAATCCACCGAAGACAGAACATAGAGGGGAGAAGGATGAGGTCATGTGTGAGACGTACCCACTGTGGAGGTGGCGCTGCTCAGGAGGGATTTTCCCCATGAACCCCAACCTCCCCAAGCTTGACGTGAGCTCTGCACACAACGACATATTTTCCGTACATGTCGCAACCTCTCATCATCTATTTCATTCACACCTACTGTGCCATAACACATTAGAATAGGTCATCCGGTGTGCTGGAGGAATTTCACATTTTCACCCCCCATTTCATTCTCACAAAAAAAGATATTGTGGATATTTAGGTACAATATTGAGCAAACTGCGATGAGCGCACATTGTCGAAAATGAAAGTATTGCTTTCATCTTGTGGCATCTGGTTACCAATGAACTATGTTGGCGTGAGTTGAGGAGGTTCATGGATTGCTTTGGTGCCATCTTATGTCATCTATATGTAATTACAGTTGTGCTCATGTTTTCACATACCATGGCTGAATATGTGAAATATTGGCAATTTTGGTGGAAAATATGACTGGGGACTGAACAGGGACCATCTTTTCATTATTTCATTGTTTTGCTGAATCATTGTGCTATTTTGGAATACCTCATATTTTGAGTCCGATTAGAAATAACCAAAGGGGTTTTGCCTGGCCAATCATCCCTTCTTTCAAAAATGTTACACAACTTACAAATTCCGCCAGTTACTCACACATTTTCACTATTTGCAACAAGGCTCGGTCCCGAACACTGCACGTGTTTGTGTCGTAAAACAGGAACCTCGGCTCCAAAGCTGGGAGGACCGATTGTTTTTATTTTAGCTTTACCTGTACATCCTTAACATTTCTCAAAATGAATCGACTGCATCGATCTCTCATGCTGAATGACTAACCTCCTGATCCTTCTCCTCCTCTGTTGCATCTGGCTCCAGGCTCACTGATTGGTCACATTCAGTCAGATGACCGTCACACTTCAGATGACTCTCGGAGGAAGTTAGGGTGTCTCCGGTGTCCTCGGTCGCCACGTCGGTGGTCTGCAGGGCACTCTCGGGGATCTGTGAAGGCTGCTGGGTTTCGGCGGACGCTGCGGGGTCTTCAGGGACATCGTGCCCACAGCTGAGGTCAGAGTGCGTGGTCAGTCCAGGTGGAGGGAGACTCTCTGCATCAGACGGGGCAGACTGTGACATCGTGATCTGGAAGTGGAGATAATTACTGTTTTTAATATATTGGACATGATAAGGGAATCTGGGATGGTATCTATGCGGTGGGGAGCCTGCTGGACTCATCATTATCAGAAGGACTGAATGAGAACACACAAACTCAACACAGAAAGGCCGGAATCAAAATTTGAATGCCGACCCTCAGAATTGTGAGGCTGATGTGCAAACACCATGGAATCTATAGTCTCTTCATTATTCAATTGCGCCATAATTTTAAAAAATGATTTAGTATGGCCAACGGGCCAATACAGGAGTGAAGAGGAGTGCAAAATGCATCAATACTAAATTCACTGTATGCAGAGAGGATAAGATTAGATGAAAAGAATTTCAGATTGATTTTAATATCAAGTCATCCCTATTAATGTGCATAAAACTGCCAATCTACATCCAGTACATGGAAAATAACATCCTCTTACCCTTCCATATTCTCGGTTCAGTTACAGACAAATTCAGAGATGCAGTATTTGATTGGTAATCAAACAAGAGTACCACATTGCCACCTGCTGGTTACTGAGTGCACATATACTGTATTCACAATCACAGCACTTGTCTTGTTTACACTCACTTTGTGCAGAAACTTTGATGCGGGGGAAAAAACGAGTTTTAGACCTCAACCAGTGTGCGTAAAATAAATATAGGACCTTAGGGCGGCAAGGCTTGGGAGAAACAATGACGAAGACACGCTGACTTGTATGCCTCATCTGTTAAATGAAACCAAAGCATCCACTTAAATGTATGACAGTAAAGTAAAAGCCGGGTGTCAGAATTTGTATTAACTATTCGTACTACGAATGCACATGAGAACTTCCAAGAAACAGCAAAATACGTAGCACCGCACAAGACTGCAATTATATACCTATACATTGTATGACTAGCGAAAAACGCCTTCAACAGTGCAGATAGTTTAGAGAAATATGTCTGTCATGGAAATTGAAAGCTGGACAACTTTGTATTGTTTTGGTGTGTAAAAAAAAAAAATGACAGCGCAACTCACCCGTTTGGTACCAGCCGACGGCTCCTCTTCCGCCCCGCCACGTCGGCAGGCCGGTGAGTCTCCACATCGAAGAGTAACAACAGTCAAGAGGTTTCATCGCGATTTCCTCAAACGGTCGTCTCTAGGTCCACGGAATAACACCGAAGAGCAACAGCCGTCAAGAAGTTCCCTGGTCCTCCTCGGTCCATCAGACATTTATTGTATGCATTTTTGCATAAAAACGGTGAAGATGATGTTGCCTCCGAGTAACATATGTCAAAAATAGTCATCTGTGCCTACGCGCAAATATCGTCCTCGGAGTAACAAGGCCAAGATGGTATTCTTTGTTCTTTGCACATCACCAAGAGTTAAAAAGTTTGATCACACACATGCTAAAACAATAATTATTTGTTTTCGGTTCGGGCAATGACAACACTGACGTGCAAGTCCAGTGCAAGGCAATCGGCGACAAACTCTGAATGATATTGGCAGTCGAACCAAACGGAAATTAAATAATAAATTTTCTTTAAAAAAATTCAAAATAGGACATTGAGGCGTGGCTCGTTGGTCTAGGGGTATGATTCTCGCTTAGGGTGCGAGAGGTCCCGGGTTCAAATCCCGGACGAGCCCCACTTTTGCACCTCTCACTTATTCCGAAAACACACAACAAAGATAACTGATAAATAGTCTCGAAGAGTAACTACCCTTCAACGAAACAAACCTTTTTGCATAAATCAACTGTAATGCCACTAAGTTATAAAACTACAGTAGAACTTGTGATTCTTAAAACCCTGTCCATAAAATATTGATTCCATAAGACTAACTGAATGAAATGTTTTGAGGTACTCCAGGGCAGCACTGTGCTCGAGTGGTGAGCACGTCTGCCTCCCAGTGCAGAGGTGCAGGGTCCGATTCCAGCACCGGCCTTCCTCGGTGGAGTTTACATGTTCTCCGCGTGGCTGCGTGGGTTTTCTCTGAGTACTCCGGTTTCCTTCCACAATCCAAAAATATGCATGGTAGGCTAATGAACATTCTAAATAGTCCCGAGGTGTGATTGTGAGCGCAAATGCTTGTTCGTCTATGTGTGCCCTGCGATTGGTTGGCAACCAGTTCAGGGTGTAGCCTGCCTACTGCCCGAAGATGGCTGGGATAGGCTACAAACGCATGCCCGCGACCCTCGTGAGGATAAGCACATTGGAAAATGGATGGAAGGAGGTACTACAGACTAAAGCAAATAAACATAAAAAACCCACAATTCTGACAATAATAGCAATAAGTTTATTAAGTGGTATGAATATTTTGTTTTAAAACAAATGCACAATTGCACACACATCTGTAGTTATGCTCACATTTTACACATTCCCTTTGAATTACCAATGTAGATTAAAAGGAGATAAAGTTCATGAGAGACACAACATTGCAGAAATGTGTAATATTTTTCATTATTATGAGTATCAAAATCATGCTTAATAAAAACCTGTAATTGCCCTTTCAGTCTAACAATTAGAAAATATATATGAATATAATATATAATATATATTACAACTTATATTTGCAGACAGACAAAAACCTTTACAAGAAAAAAAAAAGGAAACTGCTGATCTGTTGAGCCGCTACATTCGGGTATGTTTAGTTTATGTGGATCAATGTATGCTTTTGGGAATGCTGGTTTGAATCTTACCTATAAAGTGCACACAGCATGGAGACATGAACACACTCACACAAACACACATTACTTGTTTCTCTCTTTGTTCTCAGGAGGCTGTAAAGAACGGACAGCTAAATAAGGGAAATTTGATTGGAATTATGTTGGTACATAGAAATATTGAAAGCAAAAAATGTCCTGTCCGGTTCCTTGCCTTGAACGCTGACATTTCCCAAGTAAAAGTGTCTCAAGAGAAAAACTTAGATTGACACTGCATCACAACCTTCCCGCGCTCCAAAAAGATCATATTATAGATATACTGCTGAAGCTTGATATAAGAAATGAGATATTTTGCTGCACTTAATATCCTTATGCATGTCCTGACCGAAACAATATAATGCCCCAAGTACAGCAACGTTCACATTTCTAAATAAAAACAACCAAAATACTTTCTAACCCAGATTTCATTAAGTGCATTTTTCCTGCATTGTGTTCCATTAAAGTGTGCACATAAGAGAACGCATCATTCAAGCTTTTCGAAGCAGATGAGGTGTGTGTTGTTTCAATTTGGGGGACTAGCATTAGACGAGTTAGCCACATTGCCCACAAGTAGGTGTGATGCAATACAATGCGAAAAACTTCACATTTCGTTGGCCCTCAAAGACAAATTAAAAAAAAAAAAAGAGTTTCCTTAAACATGAAAAGTTTGTTCATGGTGCCTATGTGTATGGAAAGCACTTTGAGCATTTATTCCAGAACCTTGTTCTCCAGTTTAAGGTCCATCCACTGGTATGCCCATTGGCCTCACTAGTAAGACCATAAAAAACACAAAATAGGATGACAAATTAATGCTCATAGGGAGCTGGTTACAAGTACAAGTACATGGACCCAAAATTGGAAATCAAGCGCTTTGGCATAAATTCTCCAACGGCTTTCCGTACGTGTGTGTTTTGTAAGGCCACAAGGGGGAAGCACTCTCAAACCAGCTGAGATGTTGCAATCACTTTCAAAAGAGAAAATGTTTGGATTCCCCAAAATGTAATGGCAACATGCTGTGAATGATTCAAAGTTTTTTTGTTTTTTTTTTGATGCAGTAGGATACCAGCTCATATTCAGGTCAAAGAAGTGAAAGCGTCACAGCTTGCCCCAATCCGTACATTGGAGTCCGATATTTATACCCCCAGCCCCGCCCCTCAAAGTCCAAGTGGTACAGTCCAATGTTGAATTCAGGACCAGGTAGCTGAAGTTGTCCTGAGTTGAAGTTTCACACCAGGAGGTGGCGCTTTTTGTGCAAGGCCAGGTGGTCGGAGCGGGAAAAGCTACGCTCGCAGTCAGGACACTGGAAAGGTTTCACTCCCGTGTGCTTGCGAAAGTGTCGTGTCAGCTCGTCGGACCGGGCAAACTTCCATGTGCAGCCTTCCCACATGCACTTGTACGGTTTCTCGCCTGCAGGAGCGCACAAACACATTCACGGTTCAAGGAAAAAAAAAAAATGCATGAACACTGTCGCAACACAAACTGCACAAGCTAAGGCGTTTCTCGAGCTTCACTGAGCCAAGACACACACGTCACATTAAAAACATCTCACAGCACGCCACCTAACTTTCTAACGCAATTGCTAATCAAAACAGTAGCACCCGTTGAAACATTCAGTGGCTTAAACTTACCATATGTTGTTAATAAGTTCCCTACGATGTGTTAAAAAATTATAATAACTTCCCTTCTGGTGGCCTTGCCGTGATCGCACAATGTTGTGCACATCCACATTCATGCTCTGGGCAGCTATGCAAAATTTTTGATTTGCCCAGGTGGCCGAATTTGCTGAAAATTAGCTGCATTTCGCCGTGATTTGTCTGTTTTATACTTAGAGTAAAACCCTATTTACTGCAGGTGTTATGTTTCATCGAAAAGGCTGAAAAGTGCATTGGCAGGCATGATTCTCCTTTCCCTCATGCGAGGTGCATTACAGTACTGTATTTTCCACACTAAAGGGCGCACTGGATTATGAGGCGCACCTTCAATGAATGGCCTATTTTGTCGTTTTTTTCATACATTGGGCGCACCGCATTATAAGACGCAATCTACAATGCCTCCACTAGATGGAGCTACACTCAAGGAAACGCCAACAGAACGATCAGATGTCAGTAAAACTTATATAATAAAGCAGCGACACAGTTCACTTAACCAACAGCAAGTTATAACATTGACTCGTTAACGATGGACTCTCTCGCCACTGCTCTATTTCCGTGTTCACCTGCGGAACCGGTCGCTTTAATTTTGAACTCTGCGTTGTCAGCATGTCTCGAGCAAGGAGCCATTTTGGGGTCGAAATATTACCGTAATGACCATACACAAGGCGCAACGGATTTTAAGGCGCTGTGAGCTTTTAAAAAAATGGAAGGCTTTTAGGAGCGGAAAATACGGTAAGTAAAAACAATAGCTTAAAAAAAAAAAAAAAAACAAAGGAGGAATGGTGGGACAAACATTAAACCGCGAGAATGGGGCAACGACGTGCTCCTAAAATATGTTTGTACAAATAAACACCTCCCACCACCTGCAGTTACACTACTGTTTGCTGAAATAAATTTTTTATGCAGTTTATTGTGAATGACATTTTCTGTAGTGTATCTTACAGAGAACTGCTTCTAATATTTGCTGGAGTTGTTTTTTAAAAAAAGTATATTAAAAAAAAAAAATTCTACAGTATTACACAGCTCTACCTTTTCAGTAGGATGCAATGCAGTTCAGCACCACTGCACACGGGCTCTTGCACGGTATTTATTGTACTGGGGGACAGTCGACAGTGCGGATGTACCTAATCTTGTGTCACAAAGCGGAAGATCTCACCTGTGTGCGTCCTACGGTGCGCTTTGAGGTGTGAACTCTTTGTGTAGACTTTGTTGCAACCAGAGAAATCGCAACGGTGGATTCTTCTCTTCTTCAGCGTGTCTGGAGAGTCAGCGGGGAGAGGATGCTGAGTGGCCGAATGGACAATAACGGACGGGTTGTTGCCCCTAAACACACGGGAAGAAGAGAATGGTTGAGATTTAACCAGCAGGAGGAGTCGGTGTCACATCATAGCGGCCTCCTTTGCTGGATGTTGAAATCACCCGAGTGAACTGTTAGTTGGCAGATTCAAGTGGCAGCAACCCTCCGGCACAAAAATAACAACTGCCTGTCGGGAAGTTGAAAAACACCTCCCACTTTTTCCAGCGCACCACACCTTTTGGTTTGGTTTCGTCATCTTTTGTCTTTGAACGGGCTAAAAATAGTCCAAGTACTGTGTAAAAGTCCACAACGTTCATCAATTAATTAATGAATCTTTATTTAGACATAAAATGGTAACAGTGGAACATAATTCATTAGGTCACACTTTTTTTTCCCCTATTTTTTTTTTAAATTCATGACTATCTTGTCATGAATTTGAGGTTCGAGTTGTTTTCTTTGTCATTTAAGCATTTTAAGTACTACAAAATGATTGTAACAAAATAAAAAATTGAAAATTCCAGGTATACTTTGGAAGAACTATAACAAGAATTGCATAATTGGTTAGCTCTTTGTTTAGTTCTGAGGTTGGGCGTTCAAATCCAGGCTCCGGCCTGCCTTCTGTGGTGTTGACATGTTCTCTGAGTAGTCCAGGCCCCTCCCACATTCCAAACGCATGCATGTACCATTAATTGAAAGTTTATTGTCCTTTGGTGTGAGTGTCAATGGTTGAAGAGGAAGGGGAGATCACCAGGAACATGTTTATTATTATTATTGATCATCCTGTTTGAATTACAGTAATCCCTCGTTTATCGCGGTTAATGGGGACCAAAACCACCCGCGATAAACGAAAATCCGCGAAGTAGCGACCAATTAACATATTAAAAAAAAAAAAAAGTTTTTTTTTTTTAAAGTCCGCAAACGGTCCGTGAGAAGATGCGAAAGTCAGCAAAACAACAGCGAGTCACATAGAGCAACATATACAGTATTGTACTCCATGTATAGGAATTGTTTTTATTTATTTATTTATTTTTTTATGAATATGTTTGAAAAAGTCCACGATGCACTGAAGCCGCGATAAACGAACCACGAAATAGCGAGGGATCACTGTATCCTTATTTATTCAAATGTGAAGGGTTCATATTTGAAGAAAAAAAAAACCTCCACCTCCAAAGTCCCACTATTTTTTTTCATGTGAAATATATCAAAACTCATTTGAAATCCTACTTGAGATACGGCGTAGCAGTCATTCAAATAATAAGTACTGAAAAATAGGATTTTGGTGGCCTGAGACCGCTCACTGAGTTCAAGTTGCATGAGATTTGATGACAAATACTTGATGTTACACACTGAACTATACATTTTCTTAATTGCACAATTTTCCACAAAATGTACTGCCTTTAGGGTGTCTGACTTGGAAGGTTCCACTTGAAAGTAATTGTTTGCAGGAAGGTAACGGGGCTTACGAAGTAGGACTCTCATATATGCTATTCACATTGAACACAATGGGAGAAATTTTTGTGACATAATTCATTTGTTTTTGGATTTGTGAAAAAGAAAAGGACTCTCTCGACATGAACGCATGCGCGCGTGTGTGTGTGTGTGTGTGCGCGCGCGCGTGTGTGTGAGTACGTACATGGGCGTACGTGCATGTGTGTACAACGGCGTGATAAAGTGGCGGTTAAAAGCAGACACGGGGTGTTGAAAAATGAATCTTTCACATTGGTCCACTGCAAAGGAATTTGCAGGCAGGCAGGCAGGCAGGCAGGCAGGCAGGCAGGCAGGCAGGCAGGCAGGCCACACACACACACACACACACACACACACACACACACACACACACACACACACACACACACACACACACGCACTAAGACCAACCCTGGTCGACAGTGGTGAGCCAACATGACCTATATTCCACGTACAGTACACGCTTGAATGACTTTTGAGAGGTGATGACAGCACTGGACACACCCACAGCCACACTTGGCACACTGACAATGACTTCAAAACTAAGCCAACAACTACCTGACGACACTTGTCCATTAAATGTCGGATGAAAGGTCGAGGAATAAGAACAGATGAGCGAGAGGAGAAGCAGAATAGACGTGGGGCCTGCAGATGCCAGACGACGAGCGCTAAAAAAACACAGGAAGCGAAAAGGAGGGAGGTGGTTACGAAAGACAGAACAGGAAGTGGAAGAGTGGCGGCGACAGGATTTGGATGGCTGATATAAACTTGTAGGACAGCCTCGTCGCATGGAGACCCGTACCAGAGGACACAGCCGACTGGAAAGAAAAGAATAAACGGTGGGGCGAAGGAATTCGGAATGGAGATGTTATCCAATGTATCTCCTGTTTGTATCCACAATTGTTTAAAGAAGAAACTTTTTTCCCCATTTACGACAAGAATGGTGACCGTCGTGGACAATATCACTGCGGCATAATTAAATTATACGATCACTGAACACATTTTATTTTGATTGTTTTGATTATCTTCATTTTTTTAAAAGGTTCCTCCGAAATCCTGCACTTTGTATTTGTTTTTGTAAAATGTGTACTGTCTTTTCTGAAGGAATAAATGTGTAAGCGCTCATCAAATCCCAAACTCCAATTGTAAATTGAGCAGATGTGGGGGTACATCCTTGACGAGAATGAAGCCCCTCCCACTCTTTAGGAAAGAAAGCGCTTGAGCCCTGCTGCGAATAGCAAAAATCCACAAAGATCGTGGCAAAGCGCTATTGTCGTTCTGTCTATATGAAGTTCCTCAAGTCACTTCGACATCCTTCTTTGGGACCAAGATGCCAAGGCATGGCAAAAATGTAATAATACCCGTGTGTGTGTGTGTGTGTGTGTGTGTGTGTGTGTGTGTGTGTGTGTGTGTGTGTGTGTGTGTGTGTCAAACTTACTCATATTCTTGTGGTATCCTGATGACCGATGACTTCATGTCGTGGCTGCTGTGGTGCTCATGAATGAGCTCGGGACGAGGCTCGGTTTTGATGAGCTTGTGCAAGTCGTGCCCATCGCCTCGCCCATCCAATGACTTTCTGGATTGAACTGGGCAGAAACAAAGTCATTTTGAGACACTCACACACACATAGAAGCAGCCTTTTGGTGTTAGCCAAGGAAGAAGCATTGTGTAAAATTGTAACATTTTGTAATCGCAGATCTCTTTACTTTTTACTCAAGTACCGTAAGCAGTTAAGTCATTCTGATCACATTTCCTCCAACGTAATTTATGCCATGTAATAAATGTGGCTAACCAATGAAGTTAACCTTGGAATACTCTGCTCTTTGGCTTGTGTTAAGGAAATTAGCATTCCCTCACTTTCATAAATTTATATGAATATGTGCTGCCTGCTAGTTGTTTTTGAAGCGTGTTCAGCACAATTTATGTGAACCAAAAGCTACATTTAAGATTTTTGTATATTGACAATACCATTATGTTTTTGTTGCATTGTTCACATGGCAAGGGAGTACAATTTTTTACGGTTAAAATTCCATTGTATATGAGTGAAAATGTTTGAAGAATGAATATGTGCATTTTGTTTTGGGAGAATGCTCAAAGTAAATAAAAGCAACAAATGAGGGCTGACCTGTCTTGTGGTCTCTGCTTCGATGATGATGATGATGATGGTGATGATGCTCATCGTCCGCCGTAACAGGTGGGCTCACCATTATGGGCTGATGCAAGTGGAGCGGGGAGGGATACAGGACGGACAGAGGCACCATGACCGGAGACACCATGACCCCCGAGCTCTGGATGACGCCGGAGCCTGCGCCCATCAGAGGAGCCACCATGGTGGGGTACGATAGCGAGGTGGCGGCCGGCGGGAGCGCGTGGGACGGCGAGGAGTGCCGCTGGGTCAGCTGGGGGGAGCAGCGCGGGGAGGCACGGCTGGCGGTGCTATAAGGCGACGGCGGGGTGCTCCGCGAGGAGGCCGGGGAGGAGGCGGATGAGCAGTGAGGGGAGGACGAGGAGGAGGTGGCGGAGGAGGACGAGCGCTTGCTCAGGGACAGATCAACGGGTTCCAGCTGGGTGTGCGATGGGTTGCTCGCGGCGCGGGACTGGGTCAGGGCCTGCATGTGGCTGTGGTGGTAGACGTGGGTTGGATGGGAGAAGTAGACTCCGTACGGATCCGGCGTTTTCACCAGCGGTGAGTAGAATGACTGCGAAAGAGAGGAAGAGAGGATGCAGGAGAAAGGAAAGGGAACAAAAGAGCAGAGTTGAACATTCCCGCTCAGCACGGAATGCCGGCAAAAACAGGCTTCTGCCTCACAAACAACTACAGCCAGCCAAGAAACGTCAGCACAGTTTTGCTCGGGAATGTCTGTCAGAACCGAGTGCTGATTAGCTTGCTGCATGGCGGCGTGCGCGACCATTGTATGCAAATGTCCACTGTGCTGCAGCCTGTTTGTCCAGGAAGAGGCGGAATGTGGGAACCGGGCTGTCTCGGCACGTAGCATGAGTGCGGGTTGCTATGTGCGGGCTACTTGCTACATGGCATCAAAAACATGCTCAGGCATGATGCGAGCATACACACTGCACAAAACACACACGTGCCTTACCGTCTCCATGTCTGTCTTCAGAGGGTAATCATACATCAGCATGGCTGCAATGGCCGAAAGCCTGTAAAAGCACAACACAGGTATACATATATGAAGACACGTACAAGTAATCTTGGTTTCAATTAAGGACATAAAACAGATGATATATGGTTAGCCCATCCGCCTCACCATCTGAGGTTGAGGGTTCAAATCTGATCCACGGCCTCCCAGTGGTGCGATTTTTTTTTCCCCCATGTACGTCATCTTCCTCTAACGTTCCAAAAACTGGAGTTAATTGTCAAGTTAGGATAAGCGCCGCAGAAAATGGATGGATGAAAGCGATTATCTAATGCTAAATAAGTGTATATAAAATGCATCGAAAACATCAAGATCACGTTTTTGTTTTTAATATGAAGAAAACTACGTTTGAAAAAAAAATCCCAACAGTAAAAAGTTATCTGGGGCTTTCCAAGTATTTCAATGAATGAGAGCGTTCATGGACAACTACCCCGAGTACATCTACCTGAGCGCCTCTGTGTTCTGTATATTGCCGCTTCTCTTGTTATTTCTTCACCTCTTTCCCTTGTCTTCATCCTCTTCCTCTGAAAGTTTTTACAGCAACTCTATCACTAATAGACACCAGTTCCTTTCCCGGTTTGGTGCGACTGCAACCCTTGCAATGGTGATTAGCTGCACCCCCCCGCCCCCAAGTAAATCAAACCAGCGTAGAATGAAGCGTAGCGAGCAAACCAGGAAAATATGCATGCACACACCAAGTGTAACCACAACCGAAATAAGTGTGTGCCTGTTCCATCTAGCCTTTAGGTAACATGACCTGTGCTGAGGAGTTGTGTGTGTGTGTGTGTGTGTGTGTGTGTGTGTGTGTGTGTGTGTGTGTGTGTGTGTGTGTGTGTGTGTGTGTGACCTGATCAAAGTCCACAGTCTGAGACAAGTTAGCCTTTAATTATTAACAAATGGGCAAGAACACAAGCCCTCACGCCCTATCCACAACAGGGACACACACAAACATGCACACTGGGAGTCCAGATGGCGAACAGACCAATGGGGAAGCAGGATGCTTTGCTCTGGGTCAGGAAGGGTGTGAACATGACGACACAGGCCGCAACTGTGGTGCGGCTCCGAAGAAACAAAGAGCGAGCAGTCAGGTGTGGCCTAACATGTCATGTGTTTGTGTGTGTGTGTGTGTGTGTGTGTGTGTGTGTGTGTGTGTGTGTGTGTGTGTGTGCGCGCGCGTGCGCGCGCGAGCCCTCGCTTGTGCGGCGCATTGTGTTGCAGTTCAACTGGAGGTCAAGCAGTTGTTCGTTTGTGGTTGCCAATCAGGTGACGTGAGGAGCACAAACAGACGTTTCACGCAGTATCTGACGACATATTCAACGGCCTCTCCCCTTGCAACTGTTTGGACAAAGCTCAGCTCATGTGCGATTTCAACAATGAGGAAATGGTTTCATGTCAACAATATTTTGACCACTGTGTTTGCCCTTGCTCCTATTCATGTTTCGCTTGTGCTTTTTACTTTGGCACAGATACTGTATGTAAAGAAATATGCTGCTTTGCTGGGTTCTGGGTAAAAAAAAAAAAAACTGCCTGGGTATCGTCAAATCTTTTGTCATGGTTCCGATGGGGCTATTTTGCAGTGTTTCTACGTTAAGGAATAAACAATAAAAATGTAGTCAGGATTGTTCAGCCGTGAAGGTATGTGCTCTACTTCGACTTGTCGAGTGTGTTCCAAACTAGTTGGAGTGTTTTTCCACGTTTCGTAATCCACTTTGCCTGAGCCCTTTTCGACAACTACAGGCCTAAATATTGGGACATTTTCAAACGTCCCCTTGAGAACGTGAAAATGGGCATTGGGGTAAGTTGGGGGTGGAGGACTATAAAATAGGGCAAACTTCTGGGAAGACTTTTGAGAAGTTTTTGGAGTGTGTCGCAGATGCGGGGCCGTTGCTCGACTTCATCTTAATGGTTTTGGATGGCCTCGAAGTATTTTCCTACCTACTGTCCAGTGTTGCGTAAATTCGCGAGTGACTTAGTGTGTCAAGCTGTTCTAAAAATTAAATAGATAAGAATAGCAGTCCGAAAATTCCTCCCAAGCGCTCTGCATTCCTGAAACTCCTCGAAAGACACAGACAGTCGTCAAACATTTCCCCACATGCATTTCATGTCCTCTAAGGTTGATTTATGCTCGGAGAGTTCAATCTTCTTGTCAAAACATGCAACAAACACGACAAATTGACAGTGACAGATGTGAGGCCACACGCAGGTGCTCACTTTTGTGCATATTACATTTAGATTATATTATTTAGTTAGTTAAGCATCTTTAGGTCCAAAGATAATAAAGCTTATCAATTATGATGATCTCCAAAGAAGTGGAAATGAGCGAGATTACTGCATGACAAGAGATGACCTCTTCTCTAAAGATGTATCACAAACAGAAGAGTCTGAAACGGAAAGTGACCGATACAATAAATGCAAGATGCCAAAGACGCAACATCAAGTGAAAGTCAACCAGGAAAGGCTACGGAATAACAACAACCAGCCACGCAAGTACCAACATTGACCAACCATGAAGTGGGAATCAGATATTCAATTCTTGTTTGCGGCAAAACAATTTTGTGGTAACGTATGTGTCTCATGATCACTTCGAAACAACATCAAAAGAAATGCTGGAATGTGAATTACACACGAGGTAATAACATACAGACATGCCAGCACACTTTAGGCACACCTGCACAACCAAATGATACGTTGAAAATGGGACGCTAGTTGACTCGCGATGTGTTCACCTTGTGTATGAAATGCACGGTGAATTTTTACAGGCAGTAACAATTTAACATTACATTTACTGTCATGCAAGACTAATTAGACAATAAGTCCATTTAATTCTGACCAGTAACCCATCCATTTTCTGATCTGCTTTAACCTCAAAAGGGTCGCGGGGCGTGATGGAGCCTATCCCAGCTGTCTTCGGGCAATAGGCGGGGGACACCCTGAACTGGTTGCCAGCCAATCACAGGGCACACAGAGATGAACAACCATCCGCGCTCACACCTAAGG
>NW_017805497.1:331528-331789 GCF_001891065.2 Hippocampus comes | reverse complement strand
AAATCCTTGCTAAATGGATACTTCTCTGATGATGGCATTAAAATCTACGCATTATGTGTCAGCATGAGTTGGTGCATGGGTACCTAATTTAGTCGGCTGACCTAGTTTTATTGACAAGCATTGTATAAAGGAAGCGTTTTGGTTTCGGCTCTAATTGACCTAGTGGAATTTGCACAACACATCACACACACACACACACACACACACACACACACACACACACACACACACACACACACACGGAGTGGAGGTGCCAGTGTG
>NW_017805497.1:327067-330068 GCF_001891065.2 Hippocampus comes | reverse complement strand
TTCGGGCAATAGGCGGGGGACACCCTGAACTGGTTGCCAGCCAATCACAGGGCACACAGAGATGAACAACCATCCGCGCTCACACCTAAGGACAATTTTTAATGTTCAATCAGCCTGCCATGCATGTTTTTGGAATGTGGGAGGAAACCAGAGTACCCGGAGAAAACCCACGCAGGCACGGGGAGAACATGCAAACTCCACACAGGAAGGGTTAGCGGGGGCTGGAATCGAACCCGGTGCCTCTGCATTGACGCGCTAACCACTGGACCACTGGGCCGTCCAATACTGACAAGTAATGAACACAAATGTGAGACAAAAAATCCTAGAAACAGCTCGACGTTACAACAAATGACAACCAGAAGAATAAAAACCTTGCTAAATGGATACTTCTCTGATGGTGTCATTAAAATCTGCGCATTATGTGTCAGCATGAGTTGGTGCATGGGTACCTAATTTAGTCGGCTGACCTAGTTTTATTGACAAGCATTGTATAAAGGAAGCGTTTTGGTTTCGGCTCTAATTGACCTAGTGGAATTTGCACAACACATCACACACACACACACACACACACACACACACACACACACACACACACACACACACACACGTAGTTGAGGTGCCAGTGTGTGCTACACCTACTTTGTAAATATAAGTAGCCTACCTGTGCACTCTTTGTGTGTGTGTGCGCGTGTGTGGAGATTGGTCAGCAAATATTGTCCCTTTAGGTCAGTGGTGCTACTGTGTGCTCAACCTCGCAAGACACCTCCCACTTTCAGCTCCTTTCTCCCCCGAACGTGTCTTCTTCTACACCCCTCAACGGTCGCTCGTTTCCTATTTATCGGCTTCGCACGATCTCCGCTCTCCTCTCACTCCATGAATGATAAAGAACAACATGACTGAGGGAGGAAAATATTGTGGTTTGGAGTCCCTGGCTACCGACTTAACCACATGCACACAGATACACACACACATACACAACAGGCATGCACGTACACAGTTGTTCAGTGCACACAACCACACACCACGTTTCTGCTTGCTCTAAGTAGCCTACCTGTGCACTCTTTGTGTGTGTGTGCGCGTGTGTGGAGATTGGTCAGCAAATATTGTCCCTTTAGGTCAGTGGTGCTACTGTGTGCTCAACCTCGCAAGACACCTCCCACTTTCAGCTCCTTTCTCCCCCGAACGTGTCTTCTTCTACACCCCTCAACGGTCGCTCGTTTCCTATTTATCGGCTTCGCACGATCTCCGCTCTCCTCTCACTCCATGAATGATAAAGAACAACATGACTGAGGGAGGAAAATATTGTGGTTTGGAGTCCCTGGCTACCGACTTAACCACATGCACACAAATACACACACACATAAACAGGCATGCACGTACACAGTTGTTCAGTGCACACAACCACACACCACGTTTCTGCTTGCTCAACAGAATACACACATTAAATCACTAAAGGCCTAAATTATAACAGACATGGACACATGCTCACCCGTGCGCACACACACACACACACACGCACGCACGCACGCACGCACACACACACACACACACACACACACACACACACACACACAGAAGGGGGCTTGCGCGTGCACGCTCTAATGGCAAAACTGCTGGAGATGATGAGATCACCAGAGAGAGCACAAACCTCCAGACGACAGCTTTGTCCAAGAAACACGCCACAGCTCACATTTCTCCACATTCTTTTTCGTCTTCTCGGTCTTTACGGACTCATTTCCACTCTGAGCTCATTCCTCCTTTAACCCCCCCCCCCCCCCACACACACACACACACACACAGACACACGCACACACTCTATCCATCCCTGTTACCCTTAAAGGACGGAACTGATTAGCGCTGACTGATTAGGATGCTAGCTGCATGAGTCATCAAAGTGGTGAGGTAATATCAGAGTCACTTTTATTTACAACCCCATGTAGTTGAACTTTTATGTTTAGATGACAACAACCTAGTAAAGATTTATTTTATGTATTTTTTACTTCACACATAGACAACAGTGCTGCCAAAATTCACAAGAACTGAAAAACAGCAAACAACAATGTGATTAGTACTTGGTCAATTAGGCTTACAAGCAAACAAGGCAAGATACCAAAAGTGTAAATCAACTTCTGGTCGCTTATTGGTCAAGAAAAAAAACAACATGTTGTTCTATGTTAGTGTCTTATTGTTATTGTTGTCACCATGATAAAATTTGGAAATAAGATTGCCCAAAGCATGCGAAGCTGAGATCAATAGACCGAAGGTATGCTGTGACCTGTTTGTGACAAAGTCTGCTACGTGTAGTAGGTGTGAAGTACATAATGCACTTTTCTGGTGGCTACTGCAGCATTACAGTCATTAAGGTTTTGACTGCAACATACTTCCGCATGTCCAAAGACAATATTTAAGGGTACAGTGTGTAAAAGAACTAAGAGAATGCAACGCCCTAGGCTGGCAGCGCCTCAGAGAGAGACCACACCTCCCAAGTTTCCCACCAATTTCGTCAGGAGAGATGGAAGCAAAATGTGACCTCAAATGACTTCTGGTATTCACTAGCAACAACCTTTGCTAAGTTTGTCTCCTTCGGGTAGCCGTAGCAGAAAGATGGCGAGGAAACGTGGCAGCCTCGTATAGGGGAAGGTGCGCCCAAAGTAATATGATTAGCGATTACTACAATTACAGAAGAAAAATGGACGTTGAAGTGACAAAACATCTTTTTTTTTTTTTTTTTTGTGTGCATATTATTGAAATAAATAAGCGGCCGGTGTCCAGTGGTTAGCGCGTCGACCTCACAGTGCAGAGTTACCGGGTTCAATTCCAGCTCCGGCCTCCCTGTGTGGAGTTTGCATGTTCTCCCTGAGCCTGCGTGGGTTTTCTCCGGGTACTCCGGTTTCCTCCCACATTCCAAAAACTTGCATGGCAGGCTAATTGAACACTCTAAATTGTCCCTAGGTGTGAATGTGAGTGTGGATGGTTGTTCGTCTCTGTGTGCCCTGTGATT